>NW_027271276.1:795000-937459 GCF_040938485.1 Diadema antillarum
GCTTCCATTGAAAATGTACGCGTTCGGTAATAGGATACTGTTCGGTAATAGGATACCTGCCTATACCCTCGATCCCCCTCCAAGTTTGAACATGTTCTTGTCTCCATTGGGAAAAAACCCTGCGTACGCGTACGACCATGCTACACATATGAATTACGTGTCCAATATATCTCCGATATATTGTATTTTGTCTGGATAAAGCAGGTATTGTAAACTTTCTTTGACTGGGATAAAGTCATAGAAATGCGACTATGGACCCCACAACCATGTGTAAGAGTTCTGTGCCCCACAACCACAGAACTCTTACACATAGAAGAATCACACCCATTCACAACCCGCTGAGCTCGGTGTCGCCACCGCGCACCCCGGATGTGACGCCTCAGTGCACACGCCGCCATGTTGCTTAGCGGTACCTCCCTCCGCAGCTCCTCGCGAGTACGGTACGGTCAACTCACTGATCGGACAGTATGACAGCCGCTATAGCCCTTGATATTTACTTGAACTTGTAAACTGTCAAACTGGTACTTCTCAATCCAGCGTTGACCACAGATTCATGTACTCATTTATGTTATTTATTTCACACTCTTCCCTGAAAGTTGTCTGTATTGAAACAGGTGTTTTTTCCCCTTTCGGATAGATCTATTTGACTTCGGAGACGTGATCTCCTTTGGTATATAACAATATAAGACGCGCGCCTGTCCTTGTCTGTGTCCTGCCATTTTTCTGATACCCCTCTCAACCCTATGTCTTGCATTTTCCCCCTCCAATGATATTGTAAGAAGATGTGTGTTCGTGCTTTTGATTTTTCTTCCATTAAACAGGTCAAATTAAATTTCCAGTCAGTCCAGTTGTAAAAATCAATGATTTGTGGATATGATCATGTAATACATCTTCCCCATCTGACACTCCTTCAACATATTAGAAATTTGGAAGACAACATCACCTTAATCATCTACATTCCTGCTGTTATCATTATCATTAGTAGTGTGTAGTACAATGTAGTTACCACTATTGCACATATTGGTATAGGAAGCAATATGCCTATAGGCATATACACTGTATATCTGTATACATGAAATAAAACAGAAATCGAGTTCATGCTAATCACCGACAATTTATTTCACCACACAAATTTTTGAGCGATTTGCAACAACACTTGAGAAAGAGCGAATCGCTCAAACATTTGTGTGCTGTAAATAAATTGTTGGTGATCAACATGAAATTGGTTTCTGTTTTACTTTCGATATCATGATATTGCTACACCAACATGTAGACTACCTGGTACTCAATATATATATCCTTTCAAGATTGTCTTCCCACAAAAAACAGAAAGTTAAGTTGGACAGAGTTAATTTTCCTGATTTTTTACAATTTATTTGACATTTATCAAGGTCAAAAATGATTGTTGAGAATCAACCACAGTACAGTGATATACCATTTGCTTGAAGTACACGTACCATTATCATACCTAATACGGCGGCTATAATCACAGGCAGTACATGCGTCAGGAACATATCGTGCAAATGATAGGCAAGACCACCAGTGTCGCAAATTTGTGACAACTATTGCAATCACAAAATCAAATGCATATACATCTATAATGTGCAATAGGGCAACAACATAAAATTCATGAATAATGAACACTGTCTGACAAGATTATCTAAGGCAATACATCAAATAGTGCACAATTTCACTTGCCCTTGATAGCTTCAAGCGTGATTCAAAAAGAAAATCCTAATGAGTGTAAAAACGCACTATGGTATAGTATGAAAACATATTGTGTTGATCCGCATGCACTATGGCACTTTATATTTATAAATCTACGAATTATGGACACTGAAAAGAACACCAAAGGCATTCCTGGCAACAGTATTAAAGGCAATACATTTGTAAATGTAAGATTTCACTTGTACTTAGCTCAGCATGATTCAAAATTAAATCCTTAGTAATGAGTTTAACAAACACTATCCCATACACTGTGTAGTATGAAAACATAATTTGGTAACAACATGTAAGCAAAACAAGTATCACAGATATACAACAAATGTTGTATATCACGAAAGCAAATGCCTGTATAATCAACTATCATGCAATATAGCAACAACATAAAATCCATAAACAATGAACACTGTCGGGCAAGAATATCAAATGTATTCTTGGCATAACAATATCAACTAAAGGCAATACATGAACATCTGTATAATGCAAAATTTCACACACACCCGTCAGCTTCAAGCTTCAAGTGAAATCTAAAGAGTGCGAAAACATACTACACTGTATCTCAAAGTATGTACATGTAGGCAAAACAAGTGTCACAAATAAGACAACTACATGTATTGTATATTATGAAAGCAAATGCATGTACAATCACTTAGCATACAATATGGCAGCAAAATAAAACCATGAATAATGGACACTGGCAAGAATAAAAAAAAAAATATCAAAGGCAATACTGTATAATCCAAGATTTCACTTGCACTTGTTCGCTTCAAGCACAATTCAAAATGAAATCCTTATGAGTGTGAAAACATACTATGGTATAGTACGAAATGTTAACATGGCAACAGTATGTAGGCAAGACAAGTCTCGCAAATACATGTATGACAAATATTGCATATTGCGAAAGCAATGTCCTGGGGTTACTTTAATACTAGAGCACACAGTCAGTCTAGACAATCTAGTGTCTAAACGACCAGGTGTAGTGTTGTCACTGACACTGACACTGGCCCACCACTGCACTGCCACTGGTACTGACTACTAGTACTACTGTGACTCTAACTAGCTAGACAAGAATAAATCTACGTATAAAGTTTACACCTAAGCTCAAATTTACATAAATTTACACTTTTTTCATGTACAAAGCTGTTTGCCACAACACACAATGTACAGAGTGTGCATAGCCCACAACCACAGAACTCTTACACACGTAGAAGAATCACTCGCCACCCGTTTTGTCGCCGTCGCTCGACTCATTGTCACGTGACGTCCGCCATTTTGCTTAGCGGAACTTTTTTTGCGTGCAAATCCCAGCAGACGCTATCCACATACAGTGACTGCATGTTGTACCGTGTTTTTCTGACGTTCCGAGACTCTGAGTGAGGCATTAAAATGCCATATTGTGCGGCTGTAAACTGCACAAATCACTTGACAAAAGGATTTGGAAAGAGGTAAGTTTGACACCAAGCCATGATGAGAATAAGAAGTAAATTAATTGCCCAAGTAACGTTACAATTAGGCGGATCGGTCGTATGTTGGCTTTCTTGTGAGCGCAGTAGCAAAGGTAGTCCCAGACACTGGATTTTGTGTTTGCCGTCGACATATCTGTTTACCACCAACTACTATGCAAAATGCCTAATTTAGGCCCTGGGGATATATTATACTCTGTACATTGTGTGTTGGGGCAAACAGCTTTATACATGAAAAAAGTGTAAATTTATGTAAATTTGAGCTTTGGTGTAAACTTTACACGTAGATTTATTCTTGTCTAGCTAGTCTAGCTAGTTAGAGTCACAGTACCAGTGGTGGGCCAGTGCAGTGTCAGTGTCAGTGACAACACTACAGTCGTTTAGATACTAGATTGTCTAGACTGACTGTGTACTCTAGTATTAAAGTAACCCCGGGACATTGCTTTTGCAATATGCAATATTTGTCATACATGTATTTGCGAGACTTGTCTTGCCTACATATTGTTGCCACGTTAACATTTCGTACTATACCATGTAGTATGTTTTCACACTCATAAGGATTTCATTTTGAATTGTGCTTGAAGCGAACAAGTGCAAGTGAAATCTTGGATTATACAGTATTGCCTTTGATATCTTTTTTTATATTCTTGCCAGTGTACATTATTCATGGTTTTATTTTGCTGCCATATTGTATGCTAAGTGATTGTACATGCATTTGCTTTCATGATATACGATACATGTAGTTGTCTTATTTGTGACACTTGTTTTGCCTACATGTACATACTTTGAGATACAGTGTAGTATGTTTTCACACTCTTTAAATTTCACTTTGAATTTCATTTGAAGCAAACAGGTGCGTGTGAAATCTTGCATTATACAGATGTTCATGTATTGCCTTTAGTTGATATTGTTATGCCAAGAATGCATTTGATATTCTTGCCCGACAGTGTTCATTGTTTATGGATTTTATGTTGTTGCTATATTGCATGATAGTTGATTATACAGGCATTTGCTTTCGTGATATACAACAATTGTTGTATATCTGTGATACTTGTTTTGCTTACATGTTGTTACCAAATTATGTTTTCATACTACACAGTGTATGGGATAGTGTTTGTTAAACTCATTACTAAGGATTTAATTTTGAATCATGCTGAGCTAAGTACAGGTGAAATCTTACATTTACAAATGTATTGCCTTTAATACTGTTGCCAGGAATGCCTTTGGTGTTCTTTTCAGTGTTCATAATTCGTAGATTTATATTGCCATAGTGCATGCGGATCAACACAATATGTTTTCATACTATACCATAGTGCGTTTTTACACATTAGGATTTTCTTTTTGAATCACGCTTGAAGCTATCAAGGGCAAGTGAAATTGTGCACTATATTGATGTATTGCCTTAGATAATCTTGCCAGACAGTGTTCATTATTCATGAATTTTATGTTGTTGCCCTATTGCATGTCCATTACAGATGTATATGCATTTGATTTTGTGATTACAATAGTTGTCACAAATTTGCGACACTGGTGGTCTTGCCTATCATTTGCATAGTATGTTCCTGACGCATGTACATGTGATTATAGCCGCCGTAATAGGTATGATAATGGTACATGTACTTCAAGCAAATGGTATATCACTGTACTGTGGTTGATTCTCAGCAATCAACTTTGACCTTGATAGATGTCAAATAAATTGTAAAAAATCAGGAAAATTAACTCTGTCCAAATTAACTTTCTGTTTTTTGTGAGAAGACAATCTTGAAAGGAGTTCATGCTTGTAATGTGTGTGTGTGTGAGTGTGTGAATACATATATATATATATATATATATATATATATTGTATATATATATATATACATAGATAATTATATATATATATATATATATATATATATATATATATATATATATTGAGTACCAGGTAGTCTACATGTTGGTGCAGCAATATCATGATATCGAAAGTAAAACAGAAACCAATTTCATGTTGATCACCAACAATTTATTTACAGCACACAAATATTTGAGCGATTCGCTCTTTCTCAAGTGTTGTTGCAAATCGCTCAAAAATTGGTGTGGTGAAATAAATTGTCGGTGATTAGCATGAACTCGATTTCTGTTTTATTTCATGTATACAGATATACAGTGTATACATGCCTATAGGCATATTGCTTCCTATACCAATATGTGCAATAGTGGTAACTACATTGTACTACACACTACTAATGATAATGATAACAGCGGGAATATAGATAATTAAGGTGATGTTGTCTTCCAAATTTCTAATATGTTGAACGAGTGTCAGATGGGGAAGATGTATTACATGATCATATCCACAAATCATTGATTTTTACAACTGGACTGACTGGAAATTTAATTTGACCTGTTTAATTGGAGAAAAATCAAAAGCACGAACACACATCTTCTTACAATATCATTGGAGGGGGAAAAATGCAAGACATAGGGTTGAGAGGGGTATCAGAAAAATGGCAGAGCACAGACAAGGACAGGCGCGCGTCTTAGATTATTTTATACCAAAGCAGATCACGTCTCCGAAGTTAAATAGATCTATCCGAAAGGGGAAAAAACTCCTGTTTCAATACAGACAACTTTCAGGGAAGAGTGTGAAATAAATAACATAAATGAGTACATGAATCTGTGGTCAACGCTGGATTGAGAAGTACCGGTTTGACAGTAAAGTTCAAGTAAATATCAAGGGCTATAGCGGCTGTCATACTGTCCGATCAGTGAGTTGACCGTACCGTACTCGCGAGGAGCTGCGGAGGTACCGCTAAGCAACATGGCGGCGTGTGCACTGAGGCGTCACATCCGGGGTGCGCGGTGGCGACACCGAGCTCAGTGGGTTGTGAATGGGTGTGATTCTTCTATGTGTAAGAGTTCTGTGCCCACAACATGCGCATGTACTGACCGTCTTCGAACGTTGAGGGGGCAAATCGTAGTCTTCCCTTTGCGCATTTTGTGACGCGTCGTTTGTTCTGCAGCATGCATGCTGTTCTAAAATCTGACTGAGGCTTCTCCGTGCACTCACGTATCATACCTACACGTACAACGACACACACGTACGTCCGTACTTAAATACGTCCACGTCTTTGTACGCATGCTCAGCTCACCCATCCATTGGAATAAAGCCGACCTGGAAATTTGCGAGACTCCACGATAATATTTTCTGTATAGGACTCGAAAGAGCTCAAATATCCGCGGGGTATAGTCAACTTTGGGGATAGACATGTCCGAGGCGACACAGGAGAAAGGTAAAGGTTCGTTAAACCATTAATCAGGAAGAATGTACTGATCTGATCAAGCGAAAACCGGAAAGCAACATAAAAAAGCAACAGGGATAATGTGCGTGGCGAGTAGTGCATCGGTCAATAGTGCACTAGACTATTCTCTACGCTGTAGACGTAGACGCCACTGTAGTTACGAGTGCACGACAGCAGCAGTCGGTGTGCACAAACCACAGTGAAGTGTCAGTGACTTGATGCATCCATCACCTATCGACACGCGGAGCTGACATTCTAACGTTAATCGTACTGTCCGCGTCTGTAGTACTAACGTTTGAGTTCTAACGGTTAGACTTAGAGCCTCTAGTTCTAGTCCAAACCCATTTTGTTGGCTCTATCACATCATCACATCATGTCAAACAGAACCCGTTCCATGATGATGGTTGTAGCCTTGTCAAGTGTAGGCCTACAAGATTATTACACAGAGGGGGGTCAGAGTCAAGTGAGTAAAGACAAAAGAGAAAGACAAAAGTTAGCAAGACACTTTTTAAAGTGTGTCAGCATTGTCAATTGACTAGACCACCTAACATTTAATTACCTTTAACACGTTAGTTGCCCTGGACTGGGAAAGTGATTATGAATTGGGGCCTATCGATAATCATAATCAGTGTATTGTAAATTATAGAAAGTTGGCATGTCGAGTCTAAAAAGTGCCTGCAATGTACATGCAGCTGTGAAGCACAGAAATTTGATTCATATTCACACACATTCATTGCCTGACTCGTGATAGACTAGTACTAAAGTAGACATCGGCAATTGTGCACCTTTAATACGGCCTTATATCGGTGCGAGATTTTACCCTAATTGAGCAGTGCGTGCGAGTTCGTAAACTTAGGCACCGCAGGTTCGACAGCGTGTCTTCACCTCGGTACTGTACTGTGTATATGTGTGTCAGATTTTGCGTTGGGATGCAGCGTTTGTGTGAATATGTCAACGTGTGTGTGCATGATAAAAGCACTTTTACGCGGTTGCTCTAACGGCCTTCCCTGTGTGGCGTGATCGAGCACGAGCAAACCCCAGACAAACAGGGCCCAGGGTGCTGTGCATTGGCACACAACGGAACGCAACGAGTGGTAAACTACGTACCTTGCTTCAATCATAATTTTAAATGAATGAATTCTGCGTTATACCTGAAGCAGGGGATCACTAATTAACCTATTGCAGAGGACGTTTAATGTCCACTCGCGGCCTTGGCGAAATTATTCTGTGAAATAGTAACAAACACCCTCCAAATCTTATCCCGATTCGTCAGTCTGTTCGTGTTTATTTCGTTTACACAGTTGCGGTTTAACGAGCACGACCAGACAGTGTGCGAAGTGTGTATAGCTACCGATTTACGGGCAGCCACTACATGGACACACACTCACACACACACACACACAAGCCTCGCCCGCGTGGTTGGTTTGCGCGATTTGTGATGGGGTCGGATCGAGATGGATGAAGGAGGCATAAAAATATTCACGTAGCTGTTGTGGCGAGCTGGCGAAAGCTCGGATGTTCAAAAATGGAATCTATTGACTGTATCGCAGACAACTGCCAACTTTCTCACACTTTGGCAATTTTCTGCGATGCAACATTGTACAAATTGTATATTATATGCAAAGCTCGATAATCCTGCAGCGGAGAGCAAAGGCACGCAAAATCGCAATCCCACAGTGTTCCATGTGTCCGCTCCGCAGCAGATGCGCAGTGAGTGAGGCGGGCATATACTAAGTGACCTTATCACTTGTCAAATGGTGTTCCATACAGCAAGAGAAGGTCGCCAGCTGCTTAGTGCGTGGTGGTTCATGGGATATCACCTTGGCATACGGCGAATGAGGTACCGATAATATATAGGGCCGTAAAGTGCATAATTGCCTAGACATCTACATGTACTGCACTATGTCTATGATATTACTAGTGTAGAACTGTGAGTTCTATACAGAATCTCAGGTGTGCCACTGGGGGAAGGGGGTTCCTTTCCTGATGTATAATTATGTTTTTAAAAGCGGTTCTATGTTCTTTATTCTTTGATAGTGGGAGAAGATGCAGATGTAGTCAATGTATTGAGTGACATCATGGCACCAATGGACGATGACTTTGCTGAAGAAGTGAAGACCACAACGCCTGCCAAGAAAGTTGGTGAGTTTTAAAGGTCCTTCCCCCCCTTTAGTTTTATATGCCGTAGTGTCTGCGAAGCTGGCAAGTTTAACCGAGCCCCTTTGACTCAAAACTCTACCACTGACTCTTACCAGTCACGACCATATAATAGCTGATTGCTTCTTACGTAATGCTAATAGCTGTGAGGGCTTTTGATTGAAAAAGCTGTGTACAATGGAGTTATTTATCTAACATCTACTGGATTTTAACTGAAGATTTGTTTAAATTTCATTAGTGCTTGTACTTTATTTGGTCAGTGGGATACTGTCATCTTTTTTGATAGGAAAAGTTTCAAATCTATGTCTTGTGTAGGCAGTGTCTGTGTATGTCGTATATGGTTCGAGGTAAAATATACAAACAGTTTTAACTCTGGAGCTGCGTGGTTGGTCACAAATAAACCCAGTTTAACAGGGATTGACATTGGTGGTGGCCATGGGCTACCAAAAATTTGTGTCCGACCCCAAATATTTCAAAAAGCTTGTCTTTTGGTGGCCCGATCAAGCAACTTAAGATTCAAAATTGATTGCTGTGTTTCCTTTCATTTATCACCTTTAAATTTCCTTTTCAGGCCACCAACATTTCATATTTAATGATTTTAGTGGCCAAAACAGGCAACCAAAGAAAATGAAAAAGTATCAAGCCCTGATTAACTATACTGTGCCATGCATACATGCAATGTAGCCTCTTTTTCCATTTTGTTGTTGTTGTCGCATCATACTGCTTTCGTGATGAACATCCAAATTATTTTGTTTTTACCAAATTCCGTTTCTTCCAGTTCCAAAGAAGGTTACAAAACCTACTAAGTCCCCTGGGCAGGCCAAAGTCGTCAAGAAGCCAACCACACCTAATGCCCAGGCCCCGGCCCCCAAACCCACGGCTGCCGCAAAGGAGGAAGCAACCCCAGTGGCCCAAGCCACCAACGGGCAGAAAGCTTCAACCCCCACCCCAGCATCCTCGGCTGCTTCAACCCCCGCTTCCACAAAACCACAGCCAGCCTCGGCCACTGCCACGCCCACAACAAAGAAGAAGGTCGTTAAGAAGGTGCCAGTCAAGCCAAAAGTAGCTGGAAGTTCTGGCTCCACCGCTGCAAAGCAGACTGCTACTAAACAGGTTACTGGGAAAGCAGCAGCCTCGGGGGGCCCAGCCTCAGCCAAGAAGACCGTTGTGGCAGCAAAGACTGGGAAGAAGGCAGCGCCAGCTAAAGACTCCAGCAGTGACACAGCCAGGGCGGCCTCTGGTACAGTCAGTGCGCAGTCTTTGGATCAGTCACAGGCCAAGCCAGCTGCTAGCCCCAAGACACCGAAAGTGACAGTGGCAGAAAAGAAAGAGGAGGCTAAGGTAGTTGTTTTTAGGAGGCCGAGTTCAGTAGAAAAGACACATTATTTGTATACCTTCCCTTCCATTGTCTTGTAGGGACAATGAGTTCTTGCAATTGTAAAAAACAGACAAAATGCAGGAAATGGAGATCTGATGAATGTAATTAGATTTTTTTTCAGTGCAGATACAATGCCTGCGGCATAACAGAATGTCTATTTTTCAGCCAATTTGAAATTAATTTCAGATATGTTGAAACAGAAAAGGTCTTTCTTTAAAAATCACTCTCCTTCACCTTAGTTTCTTAAAGGGATTGTACAGTTTCGGTTGAGACCTAACTTCAGATTTCTAACATTTTTTGGTGAGATAATGAAAAACCTCTTATGAAATATGAAAGAGCATGTAATTTTATGAGGAATTCAATGTTTATTTGATGAAAATTGGTTTTGAGAAAGCTGAGATATCCAAAAAGAGCGATTCTAATAAAGTGTGGGACCCACACTTTCACACAATCGCTTTGTTTACCTTGTTTTTGGATGTTTCCGTCATTCCAAACCCGATTTCCATCAAGTAAACTTCGAATTCCTCTTAAAATGGTATGCTCTGTACTATTTCATAAGTGTTTTCTTGGCATCTCGCTAATAGTTAAAAGCCCAATTCTCACCCCCACCAAAACTGTACTATCCCTTTAATCCCTGTTTGTTTCCTAACTTGCCATTTTCCTTTCAAAATTTCCAATGTTCATTAGTCTCTCATCCATTATCTGTCTTTCTGTAAGCTTTCCTCCAGTGTAAGGTATATTTTCTAAATTATGCCATTTTATAGCTGTTGCCAGCACTCAGACCACAGATGCGTGAGCTGTGTTGGGAAAAAAAAGTATGTTTGAGGTGTTTTCTTTCAGTAAACTTTGCTACTGTAAGAATGTTAGTGAAATGTGAAAATAATCGCTGTTTCAATCGCATGTTTTATTTCTACTTGTATCTATTCGTATTTACTTGTGATAGCAAATTATCGTATATATCAGTCCTGTGGATTTATTTCGTGCAAATTAGTTGCCAAAAGGATCTGGACTTGGAAGGGCTCAAGTCGGGCAATTCCAGGTAAATGGTAGACCGGAATGTGGTGAATGAATGTGTGAGAAATGGAGAAGAAAATGTTTAACCTCAATAATGGCCTCTAATAATATTTTTATGATATTTTCAGGCAAAGAAGGAGGAAGAAACAGAAATGGAAGTCACTGAAGGTGGGTACAGACCTTGTCATTTTCATCCAACCTGACAAATTACTGTAAAAGTGGATATTTTCGAGCAACTAATTTTTTGCGCTTGGCCGGGTAAGAAGAATTTTGCGTGCTTTTAATTTCGTGGAATCAAGACATCACGCACAGGAACATATGGCTAGCAAAAATATTCATGTGCTTTTATTTGTGCGGTAGTTTCTGATTGTGCGAAATGCGCGAAAATTTCAACACCGCGAAAATTTCCACTTTTACAGTATATATGTTGGAGTATACTTCACATCGTTCCCCTGGACTTCTATGATATTTCATACCCATTATCTTCATTGCAAAATTGTATTGTTATATGTGTTCTGACCCTTAGGCTTGCAGCCAGTCGCATTATTTTAACCCTTTATGTTCCGGGGACTTTGGACATTGTGTGTAAGGCTATGGGTTTTCAGTGTCAGTCGGAACTCGGAACTCGGAAGCATACACAGGGTAAAAGAGTCACACCAGTGCTTGTCTAAATCAGCTCGATAGAATTTGATCATTAATTATGGTGCTTTTTCGCATGGCGTAGATGTTTTCCCAATGAAATTATTGAATTGTGATTCCCTCAAAACCCAAACATACTTCGTAAACACACAGAGGTACCTGGAAAGGAAGCCCACATCTCGGCCGAGATGACCACTGGTGCTACGCAGGAAGTGGAAGAGGGCAAGGAGACATCCGCAGCCGAGAGAGACGCCGACAACGAGGAGGATGACGATGAGGATGATGAAGACGACAATGAGGAGGAGATGAGCAATGCTGCAGACGGGGACGAAAGCGGGGACGTGGAACCGCCCGACTTCAACGACTCCTTTGATGTCCGGAGCGAGGCCAGCTCCAGTAGCTCGGAGAGTCAAGTCGGTGACAGTGAGTCTGTCTTATCATTTTTGTCTCGCCCACCGGAGGTGAAGGCGAGACTAAGGGATCCAAATGGCGTCCGTCCGTCGTCCGTCGTCCGTCCGTCGTCCGTCCGTCGTCCGTCCGTCGTCCGTCCGTCGTCCGTCACAAATGTTAAAGTTTACCTGCAAGACTTTCTTATGATGCATAACTTGGCATCTGTTACAGCAATGGCAGCCACACTTGGGTGATAGAAGCACTAGGGGTATCTTCATGTTATGGTGTTGTCAGAGGTCATGTGATGATGTCAAAGGTCATTTGAGGTCATAAATTAAAGAGTATGTGCAAGACTCTCTTTTCTATGTTAAAGTTTACCTGCAAGACTCTCTTTTGACAAATAACTTCACATAAGTTGCTTGGATTACAACCTAACTTGGGTCATAGATGCACTGGGGGTACCTTCATGTTATGGTGCCGTTGGAGGTCACAGGATAAGGTCAAAGGTCATTTGAGGTCAAACGTTAAAGTTTACTTGCAAGACTCTCTTATCACATGTAACTCGACACATGTTGCTACAATGGCAATCAAACTTGGGTGATGGATGCACTAGGGGTACCTTCATGTTATGGTGCCGTAAGAGGTCACATGATAAGGTCAAAGGTCATTTGAGGTCATACGTTTAAGTTTACTTGCAAGACTCTCTTATCACACGTAACTCAGCACATGTTGCTACAATGGCAATCAAACTTGGGTGATGGTAGATGTCTCTTGGGAAGTTGAAGGTAACCACAAGGTCAAAGGTTACAGACAGGGGTCAACGAACTTTTAGGGCCCAATGTTAAGTTTTTAGGGCACATTTCGTTTATGGCTCATAACTTTTGATCCCTTTGTCCGTTTGTGACCAGACTTCGATGGAAGATGTCCCTTGGGGAGGTGAAGGTCGTCACAAGGTCAAAGGTCACAGACGGGTCAACAAACTTTTAGGGCCCAATGTTATTTTTTAGGGCACGTTTTGATTGTGGCTCATAACTTTTGATCCCTATGTCCGTATGTGACCAAACTTGGACGGTAGATGTCCCTTGGGGAGTTAAAGGTCATCACAAGGTCAAAGGTCACAGAAAGGGGTCAACAAATTTTTAGGGCCCAATGTTAAGTTTTTATGGCGCGTTTCGATTATGGCTCATTACTTTTGATCCCTTTGTCCGTTTGTGACCAAACTTGGATGGTGAATGTCCCTTAGGGTGTTGAAGGTCACCACAAGGTCAAAGGTCATAAGCAGGTCAATTAACTTGTGGGAGTTATAAAAAATATTAATTCCTTGTACGCGAATGGGCGAGACACAATTCGGCGATTGCCTTGTTCTTTGGATTCACCTTCACATTTACCATTCATGCTAATTACCTTTTGAGAACACGTCATGCGTGTAAGCATTTAGTCACTTTGCATGTGAAAACCAAATGAGATATACGCAAGGTGCACTTTGATAGCAGGATAGAAAGTGAGATACTGGTCAGATGCCACCATAAAGAATCCCAGGTGTCACGACAATTATAGAATTTGTCTCAAGTTGCGGCAAGTTTTCACTAAAATCTGTAACTTTTGAGTATTTATTTTCATTTGAGATATATTTGTGTCGAGGTTACTGTAAACCCAGAAACATTTGCAGCATGAAGCTTTTGCGAATTGATGGAGACAAGAATCTTCACGTGCATTTTGCTTTTGCGAATCTTGGCTCCTTGCAAAATTCGTGAAAGTTTCATGCGTAGGAAAACTTCTTGTTTTACAGTAAATCCTCCAGTGGTGATATGGCAAAGTTCCTAAAGTTTTTGGAAACATAAATTACACAAAAATACAACCGAGGGAATTTTCTTGAACATACATGCACATACGTTCCTCGTAATGACCCGACCTCTTCTTTCCGCTCTTTCCTGGTTACCCATAGATGAAAGCGACAATGAGGATCGACAGAAAACGAGAGAGGACAGGAAGAGACAGTTCTCTCCTATCGTCTATGAAGGCAAACATGGCTCTGACTCTGAAGGTAGCAAAAGTTCCATTTTTTGCAGAAGTAGCCTAGTGATAAGTAGATTACCAATGCTTCCACTTTACATTTAACCTGTCAGTCTTATTGTCAGCATTTTCTGTATACCGGGTACTCATAAACTGAGCAGAACAGGAGAAAGAGAGAGAGAGAAAAAAAAGTAAGTTTTGGAAAGGCAAGATAAAGTTTAGGCAAGGCAAAATATTACCTGCAATGTTTGTTAGGTAGATGTGGGTCAAAACTTGATATCCTTATGTGCCAATTAGAAAACCTGTTGTGGAGGACATTCTGGAAAACTAATTGAAGACATTTTGGAAAAAGGAACTAAAGTAGACAGAAGAATGTATTGCAGTGCTGTATTAAGCATGAGAAAAGAATTGTCTCCTACTAGTGCCACTTCGTCAATTGTACATAGCATCAAGGTCGTATTCAAGTCCCACAAGATGACTATTTAGAGACAAGGAATGTCTTTGCATTGATGTGTCCTCTGATCCAAAACATCAAAACTGCTTTTGTTCGATTCAACATAGTCTTCCACTGTCTGTTCATTTTCTCTTGTCCAACAGCAGACAGCGGTAAGAGATCCAAGATGTCCTCATCTATACGAGAAGTTATCCCAGGTCAGTGACATCACTTGAAGAAAAAAAAAAGGAAAAAAACGAAAGAACACCTAACAAACACATGTACATTATTTAGCATCTTTGGGACATTGGATTTGCAGCCATCATCTGTCTAAACTCTAAGGCCCGAATTCACGAAGGTGGTACAATCTTGTCCATGGTTTCCTTAATTCCATTAAATAGCCTGTAGGATCTTGCCTTTTGATTTTCCCTATGGTCTGTACACAAGTATATATCACATAAGTCATGTCTGTAGTTGACAACTGAGCACCTATGAACCCTTTCCCTCATGGCAGTCATTGCGAGGTTACTGGAGGACAAGAAAATTGGTGCATAGGATACATAAGAAACATTTTGTTTTTATGTCATTAGAATTGTGATGAAATGTGTGTTAGTCTTTGGAGGACTTGGGAAGCCATGACATCATTGTACAACAAATATTATCTGATTTGCACGTATCTGTTTGCTTCTGCTGTCATTTCTTTGTGTTAGCAGTAAAACATAAGAATGTGTAAATACCACTTTGCTGTTTAGAGGAAACCAAAACCCAAAGAGAAATCTGGATTGAGTGAAAGCAGCAACATCAGTAGAACACATCAGTGAAAGTTTGAGGAAATATTGGACAATGGATGCAAAAGTTATGAATTTGTAAAGTTTTGGTGTTGGAACCGCTGGATGAGGAGACTACTTGAGTTATCATGTGTGGACAACAATTATAAAGAAAATATAAAGAAAATTCAACATGCTTTCATTTTTGTAGCATAATGAGCACTTGACACCCCTCTTTCAGAAAGCAGGGGGAATAATTACTACCCTTTACATATGTCAGTATCAAGTTTATGGAATGTGTAATTTTCATGAAAAATGAATTTTTGTGGAATTCCCTTAATATTTTCTCTATATAGTTGTCCACACATGACATCATAACGTCTCGTAGTCTCCTCATCCAGCGGTTCAAACAACAAAACTTTAAAATTTCATAACTTTTGCATTGTCTGATTTTCCTTAATCTTTCACTGATGTGTTATAGTATTCTACTCATGTTGCTGCTTTCACTCAATCCACATTTCTCTTTGGGTTTTGGTTTCCTTTACGGACAGATTTTAATGAAAATTGTGCCATTTTGTTGATCATATTTGTAAATAGCAACCGACTCCTGAAATTTGTGAAAATAAAATCCTATCGAAATATTCAGCATGTACAATATTCTCATGATGCTACAGTGAATGCTTGCTGTTTTCAACAAGCCTACCTCTCCAAAGTGATATACACATGAAGGATTGTGACAGTTTAAAGAGAAGAATTGCTTTTAATGTGATTTGAATGTTCCTTCCCACAGCGGATCAGACGGCAAAGATGAAGTATCTCTTCAGGGACGCTCGCTACTTCCTCATAAAGAGCAACAACCACGAAAACATTGCTCTGGCCAAGGCAAAGGTAATGTTAAATCCTCCAAGAGCTTTTTTTGTGAGGTTATTGTTGAGTACCCAGTTACAAAAAAAATATATATATATATAAGTTTTTTTTTTTTTTTTACCTAGTAAAGTTTTAAACCAATTTATAGGCAAGCTGTGTGTTTGTTTCTATCATACTTAAGGGTAAGTTTATCAGTGATATATATTTTCATTGTTAAATGGTAAAACAAGACATTGATGGTGTTGCCTTTGTGAAGATGACAGTTATTATAAGTAAAGATGGAAGCGTATGTATGAATTGTGCCGTCAAACTTATACTTACCTTTAAGAAAGGCTTATTGAGCTGCCACTCTTGTAACATTTATGCACAAACTGAAAACATGACCACGTATACCTTGATGTTATGTGCTTCTCTGTTATGACTTGTATTGTTTTACATTTTGCCAAATGAAAGAATGAATGAATATATCATGGTTCATTAACTTTCATTAGACACGTATTGCAAATATTTTGATTACCCCAATGAAGCAATGAATATGCTGTTTTTGCGTGAGGGAAAGTCAGCAATGTGTGAAGAAAGCTGAATGCAGTTATTGTGATGGTTGGACACGAGTTCAGCAATATGCAGCCTTTTGTAATTCTCGGTATCGGCAATACTTAGGTGCTGTGCATAGAGCAGTGTTTTAGATGCATTATGGGACAGCTCACAGGACAATCTTGCCCCAGTTTTGGCTGCACATACACTCCGATCATGCTCTGTCTTAATCCAAAGGTATTTTTTGTTGAAGATTTCTCCGCTTTCCATCATGTGACCAGCACATTGAAGCCTTGCAGTAGTGAATCATGACTCTAGTGACCGCAAATCAGTAAAACTTTCAACTCTTTTAAGCTGAATTATAGCCAAGAAAAAAAGGGTAACAACGGAAAAGCAGACAAATAACTCCATTGAATCGTATGGGAACTGCGACTCGTGTGAGACAACCGGAAGCGAACAAGGGCACCGAGGAATCCCACAGCGCATATTTGACAGAAATCTTCAGCGTGCACAGAAGTTTTCTGCGCATTGGCGATACCGAGAATATATATATATATATTTTTTTTTTTTTCCCTCCTTTTTTAGACCCTTTTAACTTAGTGATCAATTGCATTCTTTGATTCTACAGGGTGTATGGTCCACCTTGCCCTACAACGAACAGCGCCTGAACCAGGCATTCCGGGAGTCCAGGAACATTCTGCTCATTTTCTCAGTCAAGGAGAGTGGCAAGTTCCAAGGTAGAAACACATTTTTTAGTCATCCAATGTTGAAATAGCTGAGATATCCAAAAAACAAAGAGGTCCTAATAAAAGGTAGGACTCGCCTTTTATTAGGACCACTTTATTTTTCTGTGTTTTTTTTATATCTCAGCCATTTTAAAACCCATTTTCATCAAATAAACTTTGAATTCCTCTTGGAATTTGTGCTCTTGTATATTTCATAAGAGGTTTTTTTTAATCATCTTACAAAAAAGTTGAAATCTGATTCCCCCACCTCAACCAAAAACTATACTATCCTGAGACATCTTGCATATCTTACCTTCTTTTTCTCTCTCTCTGTGGCATTTTTTGTGAAAATTTCTGATAACAGGGTTTGCCAGGATGAGGGGTGAGTCTCGCAGAGATGGTCAGTCAGTCAACTGGGTGCTCCCAAGCGGCATGAACCGCTCCATCCTTGGAGGAGTCTTCAAGGTCGACTGGATCACCAGGTACAGTGGTGATCTATCACTTGGTCCACTCCCACTTCGTCCAAAAGCCGTTTAGTCTCAACCCACATGATCTAATCCTGTTTCATCTACAACCAGTTAATCTAATAACCATTTAGTCCAATTGCCACTTAGTCTTATTACCAGTTGGCCTACTTCCAGATGGGCTGTGCCCATTTCGTCTAATACCCGTAGTTTAATAGACCAAACGGGAAAAAATCCCAAGGAGACAAAATTACAATTACACCATGTGGTTATCAGACGAAACGATACTTAGCCAAACTGGGCATTAGACCAAGTGAGGATTAGACCAAAAAGGCATTAGTCAAAATTGACATGAGATCAAATGAGTTTAGCCATAGTGGTGTTCTTAGACAAACTGGGAAGTAGACCATCTGATAGTAGACCAAGTGGCAATAAACTGGTACAGTCACACCATGTGCTGAATGTGGTAGAATATAATGCCTGTGCCTATCATTTGAGTGTGGCTATCTTTTAGGGTGACACGACATTTGCTCCGGTCTTATTTTCTGCAAGGACTCAGGGTTAGGATTGTGATAGGGTTTTAGGTTTAGTTTGATGTGAGGATTAGGATTTAGAGTTAGGGTTATGTTTGTGGGTAGAATTTATGTTTGGCTTAGCATGCAGATATTCCGTTGGAGTAATTGTTGTAGGAGCAAATGTCATGGAACCTCTTCTAGGAGTTTGCTGCAATTTGTGCTTCCCTTTTTTTTTTTTTTTTTATTAAACAATGTTATTTTATAGATATTATCTTGCTTGCTATGTGAATTTAAATAGAATGAACTTAGAATGACCAAAGAGGGTGAAAATTCCACAAATTTCCGTTCTATGAATGAGCTGTATGTGAAATTTTAACCACTGGCTATTTATAAGACCTATATTAAAAGTAATGTAAGTAAAATGTATGGGAAATTTATAGCAACCCACATAAGTTGTCATTTGCAGTGATAAAGGAAAAATGTGATCAGTACACTAAAAATATCATTGTGTGACTCCCCACTGTCCGTAGACATGAACTGCCATTCACAAAGACCACACACCTATACAACAGCTGGAATGACAACAAGCCGGTCAAGATCGGCCGTGATGGTCAGGTGAGCGATCAAGTCTCCTCGCTGAAGCATTGGTTTGATAGGTAGCATGTCTGCCCTACAGTTAAGGTTTCTGGGGTTCAAGACCCAGAGAGACTAGCCGAGCTGATGTAATCTTCGCGGAATCCCACCATCCCCTCTGGCTAGTGAGAATTGATTATGTCTCTTTCATGCAGAGCTGCCAAGTCTCCCTGAACCTCCAGGGCAGTGATTTTGCTCAGTCGGTAGCACATCCGCCTCCAGATCCAAAGGACGCGGGTTTGATTCTAGATTCTAACTGAGTAGTGTTGTGTGTAATCATACCGTCCCCTCTAGTAAGAGGCAAAACACTCTGTGCCTTGGAAAGGACATAAAATAGAGGTCCCGTGTGAGAGAGTCACAACTTAAAGATCCTAGGTCCATTTATTCATCGCAAAGAGCAGGGTGCATAACTTGGTGAAGTGGTCCCACCTCACATCCAACTGGACCCCATAGAAGACCAGCTAGTGCAGCTGAATATGGGCTATCCAGCCACCTCAGATGGAAAAAAAATGAAACAGTGAAACGAGTGATAAAGTGACATAGGCAAATTTGTCTCCTCTCTCTCTCACACACACACACTCTCTCTCCATCTCAGCAGTGAATGATTGATACTCATCCTTTATAGTTATCCCAGGTGACTAGTAGTAGGCATTGAAGGATATCAACTAACCATGTGATGAAAATATTGATATATATTCATGTGGCCTTTAGTTGTTAAAGGGGAAGGCTAGTAACTGATCAGTAGGAATCAGTGGGAATGCTGGGAGATGATTGTTCCAATCCCTATGGGATTCATTTAAGAGTACGTTATATATCTATTGTTGTGTGAAAATAATTTGCTTCAGAACGGTCTCATATTCAAGTAATGTGCAGCTTAATGCCCCGTCACTGACCAGGGACTCTAACCTGGAAACATTAAATTGCACATTACTTGAATATGAGACCATTCTGAAGCAAATAATTTTCACACAATAATAGATATATAATGTACTCTTGAATGAATCCCATAGGGATTGGAACAATCATCTCCCAGCATTTCCACTGATTCCAACTGATCAGTTACTCGCCTTCCCCTTTAAGCTACAAAGAAAGTAGACATGTGAATGGAATGATGAGTCCGTTTGATATCATAACTTCAAGGACTTGCATGTCCACTTATATATGATTCCTTCCCACTCTGAATCACTCTGAACTACCCGTAGGAAATTGAGCCAAAGTGCGGCGAAAGCCTCTGCCGTCTCTTCCCGCGCGACGAGAACATCGACGTCGTGGAGATCCTGCGGGCAGCTCGTCGGCGGCGCGAGGAGAGCGGCCACCGCATCGTGCCAAGGTCGGCGCCCAAGCCAAGATTTGAGTGAGAACAAACAGATACTAGTAGTCCTACCAAGACTCATCACATACTATTGCCCTTACACCTTCTTTTATGTTTTCATTTACGTCCCTCAACCTTGGGCCATCATGTCTTGCTATGTCGTCCAAGCTTCATGATTTTGGGTCCCGCAGAATGGGTCAGCTCAAATTCTGATTCAGTCAGGGTCGCTCAAAGTGGGCATGGATCCTAAATTTCAAACACAGGGTCATTCTTCAAGTGTGGGCAAACGTCCGATAAAGCTCAGTTGTACCATCAAACAAATGAACCGAATTTTTTTGGTAGCTTGTAGGTGCAATTTAGTGCTTTACCAACAGACTGTCTGACAGTGTTTGGCATTGCTATATTAGTCTATTATGATATTCATGATGGATACTTCAGAGATATAAAACTGTATGAAGGCATATAATCCAAGTTAAACTATAAAAATGTCTGATGTGCCAAATCATCAATAATTATTTTATGGGATTTTTGTTTTCTTTTATCAGTTCTCTCATCATTCTAAAACGGGCTTGCTACCTTTCAGCTTGGACTGACATTGAGGGCACTTTTTTATTTCCCAGTGACAAGTATGTTTCACATTCATAAGGGCATTTTGGAGAAGTCATTGCTTCAGTTTTAACCTTCCAAAACTGCATCAAATAGCAGATGACCCCCAAGAATTGGCGGGTAGAGTACTTGCATGCTCATGGCGTAATATCCGTAGTAGTGCATGCTACTGGTTTTGCTTCCCATCCAACTTTAGCGTACTTTTGTGTTTTTCTTTGTCCGATCGCTTCTTCCATTCTCTCTCACATCTTCTATGTATGCATTATGTGTCGTTGTGTGATGGGACATGTGCCTTGCCAACCCACTGGTTAAAGGGAATGATCACATTCTGGTTTGATGCACCATGATGTCAGCTTAATCACTGGGTCTTACTAAAGTAAAAACACAAAAGGGGAAGATAGGAAAACGAAAGAAAGGCCGTCTGAAGTAGGGTGAGAATCTGATACTTGTGGCTCAGTTCAAGCTCATGCTGAATATGTCTGTGTTTGTGTCAGAATTAGGATTTACGAAAAACATTTTTTCTTTTCCTATTGCCCCACATGAATGGTAATGGTAGTTTGGTTTTATCTGGTTAGATATTTCATAACCCAATATCATATTCCCTCTTGTGGGAGTCTCACTGCTCATCGCACAAAATCTGTCTTAGTCCATTGCTTGTTATATTTTTTTCACAGAGAATATTCGTTTTTCAGCAGAAGAAAAACCCAAGGGAGAGACTAAAATTGCCAAGTCATCCTCATGTGGGAATATAGTGGTATAGTTGGGCTATATCTACTGAAATTATACTCTTGTCAACCCAAAAGGGGTTACTCTGTCCCACATACTCATGATTTTGTGTGTGAAAGAATGAGTGTGTTCATCTGACTGAGCAGTGCAAAAAAATATCAAGACGTTCCCCCTTTCTACTCTCTTTCTTTGTGTGAGTTTGTTAATGAATTGTTCACCCTCTTTGTATACATTTATACGTATATGTGAACAATATACGCCATTTTCTTTTTCTCGCTGTACTGATAATAATTGATACTAATGATGCCACACCCTAATTTCTCTGTAAAAGCTTCCAGCACGTGACCTCACCTCTGATTGGCCCAGACCAGAGGATGCTGATAGCGTCCAGACCACCTCTAGGCCCTGTGCTCTGTCCATTAGATGGCATCTCTCCTCTGGTGCTCAGGGAGAGCACGCCCATGAACTTTTTACCCAAGAAAATGCCTCTAGCCCGTTGTAGTGCATGTAGAGCTGAATGGCAAGGCCTTATAGGACTATGTAAGAAAGGCCTCCCGTGGGACCCTACGTAGCTCGCCTTTTTTTTTACCCCTCTTCCAGCAGTTTCCTGTTGCAGGTGTTGCATTAAAAAAAAAGGAGAAAAAAAATGAGGAAATGTGTATTCAGAAACCAGCGTGGTTGGATCAATGTGAGGAATGGGTTCTGGAGCTTGAGCCAGCATCAATGCCGCAGCCAGGGGACCTGTGTGGGGAACGGAGAGCGCGACAATGCATTCGACTGCTCTGATGGGGGAAAAATGTGTGTTGATGTGGATGAAAAAAGAAAAAAGATGAGAAATTAAGAGCAGTTGGAAAAGATGCACCAAGTGTCACCATTGGTTACACTCCAGGATTGGATTCAGTGAGATGTTCTTCCATGCTATGGGCTCCCTTCTTACCAGGAGTGATCATTCAGCTCGATTAAGAGTGAAGATTGGATTTTGCCCATTACCTTTCCTTTTTTTACATGTCTGTGGTGGTGCCTCACTACTTTGGACCAGAGCTGCGTGGCAGTTTTTACATGGAGCGTGGTCTGAGCGATTTGTGTGCGTCACAAATGGCAAAGAAAAAAAAAGTGTTGGATCTGCATGTTGCAGTATGCAAATTTACTGTTTTTATCAATTCTCAACGAACTGTGTTTGTGTCGAGGGTCACAGATGACAACCTGTGATTAGTGATATACCAATGAACTCACCCTTATGTGTCATTTTTTGTCCAGTTTAGTTTTGTCGGTAGAGTGGCACAAAATGAACTTTGCTTACTTCATTCGTCTCTGTGTCACGTAGGCATGGACTGAAGCACACAGCACCAGTGTAGGGCACAAAAGTCACCCCAGTAGTACCAGGACAATGGAAAGTGGTTAAAAAGAGGCTGTAAGATGGGGCCTATTCGGTAGACCACGTCACTAGCTATGAACTGATGGGCGTGTAAATGGATCAGCCATTGTGAAATCTTATGAAAAGTTGGCCAGGGACATTTTCACAAGAGTAGGGTAGCAGAGTGGACTTGGTTTTGAACTGAAATTAAGTGTTGGACTGTGCAGTGAAGGGCTGACAGGTTGTGTTCAACTTGTTACGATGCCAGAGCCAAACAGCAAAGATGATGGACACTATGAAAGAAAGAAAGAAAGAAAAAAAAAAAGAACCTAAAAACAAACAAAAAAAATGTTTGACATGTTCTGTAGATACTCCTTCCAGAACCATCAACACACGACTGTTCAACACAACGGTATGTGGGTAACTTGCAGTGTGGGAACTTGCGTATGATTCAGTTAGGAATGAATATAATGGGAAAGAATGTAAAGAACAATTTGACTTATCTTCAAAATAAAAGAAATGACATTTTCTTTTGGATTTTTTATACTTTCTCAAATTATGATGAAAAGACTTTGGCATAAATGTGGCAGGGTAATAAATTGGGTCATTTTGATTGTTTTCAAGACTTCTGTCATTGATTGATGCAAATTCAAAGGGTTGGGAAGTTACGAGTTTCAAGTGACATTAATGCTCAGGAAGATTTAAAATGAAGTACATTCCGATTATGTAATGGCTGCCACAACAAGCTAAGAATGTAACATTGAAGCCAGTGCTTGGGAAGAGGTTTTAAAAGACTAGTGATGTCAGTCGCATATCTTTCAATGTATTTCGCAATGTAACGACCGGTTATTTCTTGGAGCATGTGACTGTGTCACTGTATTCCATTCACGAGTGTAACTTGCTTCAGCAGGCTTGTTGCTTCACCATTCTTACATTTAGGTCAGGTTGATTTCATTAACAATTGAGCTATAAAGGAGTGCACGATGCTACTCGTAGTTTTGTCTGCTGTGCATTCCTGTACTGTACTTGTGGCATAAGATGTAAGCGATGGTGGATTTATGTGCATGACTTTTGTGTCACAGTTTTCGATGACGATGAAAACTTCGATTGGAAATTCTCTATCAAAAATTCTCACTATTAAGGGGATTCATTATCCTCTCAAAAATCTGAATTGTTGAAAATGACTTCATGTGACGTGCTGTCTGCAGGAACGTTGAAATTCAATTAATTTCCGCATAGTGTCGCTTGCTTCTTCTTGTTCCAGTATAACAGAATGCACACCAGAAAATATGACTCAATTTTTTTCATGCCATAATATGTACCTATTAAAAGTTAGGAAGCTGTGGAGCACCATGATTTGGTCATAAACCGATGTGTTTGGTTGATGTTTTTTCCCCATGTCGCACTAGGCGGAGACGGCCTGAGGGCAGGGACTACCGTCATCGCGGCATGAAGCGGCGGATGGACTCCAGCAGAGATGGTGAGGTTGTCCTGTAGATTCACCGACAGGGTTGATATCTTTTTACTGACATCTAGTTGGTATAGATAGTGCATTTGTAGCATGATTTATGATGGTTGAACCCTAACTGTGCTTTATCTGCCAGTTAGCTTTTCTGCTAGAGTGCTTTCTTTACTAGTTGGCTTGAGATGGGTTTTTCTGAAAATGCCTTGATATATTTGTTTGATATTAAAAGAATGAGAGATCACAGGAGTTTATCATTGTTCTGTGTTGTGCATTGCAAGTATTGTCAATGCTTTTATGGTACAGGTCACTCCCATTATAACGAACACAGTTACACTGTATAACAAAATTTCGGTTACAACGAAGTAAAAATTCAGGCCAGACCATTATCCACCCTATGTTTGTTATTCTTTTTTTGTTTGGTTAAAATGAAATTTGGATATAACGAAAGAAAATTGCTGGTCCTGAGGACTTCGTTTTAATGGAAGTCCACTGTATGCTGCTTCATAGATGTATGTTGGGAGTTGCTGAGAGTATTAAAATTTTGGTGCTTCATTAGATCTGTCATTGTCTCTGACAATTAAACTGCATTGGGTATCAGCAGTGTTTCAAAGTATTGGTTCCAAGGGGTCAAAACATGCTGGTGTTTTGTTGTTGTAACACTCTACTCTCCCTCTATCTATCCCATGTCAGATCACCGGAGGCGCATGAGACCCCCTCCTCCACCCCCTCCGCCACCCCTTCTGGATCCCTCAAGGGACCTCCTGATAGGCCCGGTAAGTTTTCTTCATCTAACTTTCCTTGCGAGATTGGACCACTGCTAGTTGGCCAACACTGCATCACTACTTTTCAAACAATCTTATGTTTCATGTGTATTCTTGATGCCTCTGATATTTCCATCCTTTTTAACTTGTTCCCTACAAGATTCTAAAATCTCAACAGACTTTGTGCACATCTCAGGATGTTCCTGTAGGCAGTGACTTAAAATCTGCCAATACCCTGAAAATAAATTTGTGTACAGGTAGAATAGACAGAAACAGCCATAATTCACCTGTGATGGCCCCTGAAAGTATACATATTTCGATAAATCAGATCATATCTCTTATAACAATTTGGCACTTGTGCTTCACATTTAAGTCCTGCTCCAGAAGCGCTGGTACTGATGTGTGCGCATTCTAGCTATATGCGTATGCTTTCAAGAATAGTAGTAAGATTCCATGTCGATCGGTTTTGCTGATCGCGCGCATGCATTGCATATCATTATCATTCAAGACATATTTTGAAAAAAAAAAATATCGATATTGCAACAGTTTGGTTGAAAGAACCAGGTGATCTACTAGTCTATTTTAAGTTGTTTTCGTTTTTGAATACTCTTTAAAATTTACATTTAAATCCCAGTAAATAAAACTTGGAGTGACAAAAAATTTTTATTTTGTATTTTGCAGAGGGCATGCTTTATCTTGAGTATATTCTACAGATATATAGCAAATTCAGTACTCTGGGTATTGGTATACTTTAAAGGAACAAATGTGACCTGCTACAACAAAAGGATGTGAAGGTCGATTTTCTGAAAATGGCGTGACATTTTTTCCTTACTCTTCCGCTTTAATTTCACATATAACACGACTCGTAAAAGTACTCTGTTGCGGAGGTATTTGTGATTTCATGAGACCATGTCAAGTGGTCTAGGAAATCAACGTTTTGAGAAAACCGCCTTCAAAATTTTCTTATCGACGCGATTGTGATCAAGGGGAGGTAAGGCAGTTTTTGCCTCTTTACAATAGAAGGTCTGCTCATAGCAACTTCCGCGATGTTCATTCAAGCTTAGCGCCAGTGGTATAAGCATTCCCTATCAGTAACCAGGATGCCACGCACTGACCGATAAGATCACTCCGTCGTTGCCAGGGGCAGAGTCTATCTGCGGTGCTAAATCCAAATCTTCAGACACGATTCTAATCTGTTGAAAGTCGGAAAATCATGGCTCAGAAAAATGCTAATTTCTTGCCTTTTCTTTCATCATTTAGCTTTGAAATTTCAGAAGATGAACAAAAAAAACATTAGCCTACAAAATTACGTATTCAACAAAAATTTGATGGTTTTGACTGATTTGGTTTATCTGACTTCAAACTTGATTTTCTTGGCTCAGCCGTCAGCGACTTTTGGATCCTTTTGTCGTGGTGGGTCACAAATGGTTGACTGATACTTTCAATTCCTCACCATGTAACAGACTGAGGGATGGAAGTAATCAATCTTTTTCTCTCTCCTCTCTGCAGTCTTACTCTGACTATCTGAGGGACTACTCTAACCGCTCCATGACGATGTCAATGCCTCCCTACCCATCCACGGTGAGAGAAATAAAATCCACTTTAGCCGGTCAAAGTGGCCATAAAGGACAACTTCACCCAAATAATTGTGTGCATTGAGTGAATGCATCAATATTAGTAGAACACATCAGTGAAGTTTTAAGAAAATGGGACAGTTTGCTCAAAAGAAATAAAATTATAAGTTTCAGTGCTTCCATCACTGTATGAGAAGACTATAACAGTTTGTGACGTTACTGCAAGATGATATAAAGAAAATATGAATAGAATATTAATGAATCTTTATATATAGACCCAGTGATATCGCAAGGTGGCATACCTTTACATTGCCTAGGCATAGAACGAACTTGATATGAGGTCCGCAAACATGAACTGATGACTTGGTAACAACCTTTGTAGAGTGTGATCACATAGTAGTGTTCCTATGCATGAGCAATGGATTTTGTGCTAAACTGATGCCACACATTATCAAAGGAATGTATCAGACATGTGTTTGCAGCATTCTATGCAGAAAGTCTTGTATGATTTTCACTAGATGCAAAACAAGTGAGAACAGCATAGGACGTCCTAGTTCAATTCAATTCACATTTATTTCGGATATTAAAACAAGGTAAATATTACAAGGATTCATTTGGGTAACACCTATAAGAAGCAAACGCTTGTCGGGTAAGGTGCACCCTATTGCAACTGTATAATAAACATAAATAATGATATAATATACAACATAAAAGCGACTAAAAATAAAAAAACATACAGCGTACATACATACAAAATACATTCACAAAGACAACAAATAAAAAAAAATAATGGATATCGGGTAAGTGAGGTATCAAAAAAAAAATTAATGTTGGTTGAAACGTACGTTGACTCAAAAGATGTGAAATATCAGATTGGATAAGTTAAACTGCCAAGTAAACAGTAAAAAATCATGCAATTAGTCAATCAGCATTCGAAATATATTACAAGCGTCAATGATATAATTCGTTTGATTTTTGTAGAAAAATAATAATACTAACGTTAATCAACACTAACATATAGTGATAATTATTAAAATGAACTTTGAACAGTAACATAAAAAAACAATATAGCATGCAAAACATTAAAGCAGATACTTATTCGAACTTATACAAATGAAATATAATGTCAATTTTTAAAAGCATGCTTATCATGTAAAAAACAATTAGTCAGTATTTCATATCATAATTTGCCAGATAAAAAGGAAGTGTAGATGGGAAACGTTGATTTTTGTTGCAGAGTCAAATCGGAAGAAATCATATGATTGCACGTGAATTCAAAGAAATGTATTGCACAAGGATCATGATAATGTGAACTAATAACATATGTAAAATACGTAAAATGCATGCGATGAAACACTATTGTGACACTGATAAATTATAATAAATAAGGTAATAATACATTAGGAATTATACTCGGAATGGCAAACAAAAGAAGAAGAAAAAACGAAGCACAGTATTGCACAAAGATCATAGCAATGTGAAACTATAGTATGATATAATAATGAAATGCATGCAATGTGATACTACTTTATGAGACTTATGAAAATCTACACCCACTGGTAATGGGACAAATTAATTACGGAAATATAAATTGAAGCAAATGAACATAAATAAACTCAATTAATGATACAGCGCAATAAAATGATATAATAATAGTGAATGGAAATGATGAAAATCAAATTGCATTGCATGATAAATCATAGTAAACAGGGCACTTTACATTGAGAATTATACACAGTATTGCAACCAGGGGAAAAACGAAGCACAGTATTGCACAGAGATCATAGCTATGTGAAGCTATAGAATACATGAAGTGCATGCGATGATTATGAGACTATACGAATGTCTACACCCATGGTAATGGGACATATTGATTACGAAAATATAAATTGAAGCAAATAATCATATAAACGCAATTAATCATACAGCACAATAAACTAATATACATGTAATAACAGTGACTGGAAATGATGAAGATCAGATTGCATTGCATGAGAAATTATAATAAAGTGGGCACTTCGCATGAAGAACTACTCAGCATTGCAACAACAAAAACAAAAAACAGAGTAATGTTATATACTGTGTTAATGGTAATGTACCTATTCATCGTTAATTGCAAAGGAGGGACATCTTTAATGTCTTCTTAAAAGTAGTGAGCTTTAGAGACTTGAGCGAACTTTCTAGATTGTTTGCAATGAGACTCACAAATTCTAGTTTGCAATGAGACTCACAAATTAAAAAAGAAAAGATTCATAAGCACCCTTTCCATGTTGCATTCACATCAAGACTCAATTTTGCACTTAGAATTAATATTTGTTTACTCATGCATATGTATATGTCATATCAGTTGATACAGCAGTAAATAACAGGCAGTCAAATGTTTAATCCATGTTGTGTTCCATTACAGAGCTACTCCTATGACCCACTGGCCCCCTTTCCTCATCAGTATACCCCTCGTCTCCCCCCACCGGCCCCGCCCCTCTCCTCCCATCATCGCCTTGGTGACTACCCTCCTCCGCCCCTCTCGCCCCTTGGGTCCTCCCGCCGTGAGAGGGAGCACCGCGATCACCGGGACCGGGACAGGATGAGCGAGCGCCGGGCGCGTCGCGGGGAGCACCGCAGCCACGACCGCTCTCGCCGTGAGCGAATGAAGGACCGGGAGCGTCGTATGGTAAGTGGCTGCCTGTCTCTTATCTCTCGTCACCGTATTCTTAACCATTCTCTGTAGGTACAGTCTGACCTCTCCTATCCAGCCTCCCTATATCTGGATCTCACTATTATCACGATGTGGTCTTGCCGTGATTTTTTTTTTCTCCAATCTAATTACAGGAGAAGGGGGATTTCAAACTCTAACAAATTTCCGACACCAACTCACATGGATTAGATATTATTCCCAACATGGTCACATCAAATTTTCATCTAAATAACGTGCAGTTAGACACTCACTACCCTCCAAATCACCGCAAGAATATGGACAGTACAGGCGATCTTTCATCAAGCAAATTATCAGAGAATTCTGACTGCAGATCAGCTGACGAGGATGTGACATGTTCACGCAAAATTGATACATGTACATGTAGCTACCATAAGGTAGGCAGCTGAGTCTCCCATATCCGGCTACATCCCTTATCTGGATGAGCGCCGGTCTTGACATGTCCAAATAGGAGGGGTTGGACTGTATTAGCACATTGCCAATGTCCCCCTGAAGAGTGAGTTATCACAGAGCTTTATGAGGGGTACATCAGGGCCCCATTGCATAAAAGATGTTAGGATAGCAACTCTTGCTGGAATGGCAACTGCCTATAGCAAGTATTCTCATTTTTCAAAAAAGCATGCTTCCAACCCTTGAGATAGCATACTTAGAGTTTTTGGGGAGACAATATTTTGGTATGTCATCAATTTCGGAAAATGATAGTTGTTTGCATATTAGTTGAAAATAAGGCCACCATGAAATCTATGATGTGTACGCTATTTCAGTGACATGTTAACCCTAACCAGGCCGGGCTTTTTTGGGTGTTCTGTGGCCGGGGAGGGGTTGATTCAAACCCCCCCTGAGATCTCGGCCGCCGATCGCGCAATCGCCATGAAATTTAGCACGTGCATTACCTGTGGCGTAATCTATCAAGCTATCAATTTCTTATGTATTTTATTGTTTTATGAATTTCTTATATAGTTCTTTGTTTTTTCGATCTCTTGTTTTATCATTTTTTTTCCACAAAATTTATGACAGAACCTATATTAAGCATAATTATGCTAAAATTTAATAGTTTCAGCCAATAAAAGTGAAAATAATCATATCTTTATGAATAAGAAGAGAAAACTCCATTTGCATAGACTTTATACACAAAATCACGTTTTTGAGCCATTTTCGGTCTGACAGGCATGTATAAAACGTTATGCAGCGTCGTAACGGTATGCACGATTTTTGCAGAAATGGTGTCAAAAGATGCGCGAGACTTGAAAGTAAAAAGTCAGCAAATGGCGCTTTCAAAAAATTTCGCGCGGCGGAGTAGTGGTGAAAAATGTCGAGGGGGGGTTGATTCAAACCCCCCCCCCCCCCCCCCCCCCCGGCCTTTTTAGGGTTAAGGTTATTGGATGTAGTCTGCAGAAGATGGGATTTTAACCCTATATTAACGGGGGGGGGGGGGGGGGGGGGGTCAAGTTCACCCCCCCTCGACATTTCGCGCAAAGATTTTGCCGCGTCGTTTCATGACTCCCGCATATTTTGAGACCGAATTTGCGACGTCCGGGTACACCGTTCTGAAGTTACGTAATGTTTTGCATATTCATGTCAACCCGAAAACAGCTCAAATTCATGATTTCGTGTGCAAATCCAATGCAAATTGTGTTTGTTTTTTTTTGTTTTGTTTTTTGAACCAGTATGATTGATATAATAGATATAATAGAAATGTTTCCAGACTAAACCGTGTACAGTTATGGTTTAATGAGAAAAATAGTGATATCTTCTTATATTTCAGGCTTTATTGAAAAAAAAATTATATGGTAGCATGTTTTGTGATACAACTGACCTACACATACTATGCATCAAAAGTTATATCTTGAACATTTTTAAAATCACTGCTCCCAAAGGTAAACAGGACAGGAGATGATATTTCACAAGCACTGAATCTCTGGGATTAGGTGGATTCAGGTAGTTCTCTGTGATTTACGATGTTAAATATCAAGAATGCAGTCGCTCTTTGTTTTTGTACTGAAGAAACTGAGTTATAAATTTTAACTCACTGATTTTGCGTAAGCCTTCTCCCATCATTGACCTCTTACTTTCAGACCTACGAGCGAAGCCACGCGGACGAGTGCGAGGACTTCGTGCGCCGTACGTCAGGCAAGAGCGGCTACGGCTCGGGCGGCTATGGCAGCTCCCGGCACGGTGGACGCAGATGAGGTCCGATAGGACTGAACATGGTCAGATGGAAAAAGATATTCACACCGTGAGCTGGTATTTGTTTGTAGATAATTTCTTTCTCTGATGCGCCTGTGAGCCGCATCTGGCAATGTGCTCTGATAATGTGAGTGCACTTTTTGTGGATGTAATGTGGGATGACGTCTGTCATAGAAAAACGGCCTACACTCTTACCTCCTACGTTGTCACATTTCATAACTTTTGACTTGGACGCAGCCTCCTGCACATAATATATGCTGTTCTGCAATTCTCTTTTTTTTTTCACAAAGCAAGAGAGCAAAGTGAAGAGTGACCTAACATTGGCATTTGTTTTTTAGAGGACCAATCATTATTGTAGTTTAGGGATGAATTAAGAATTGTATGTAAGATTTTATCAACCTATTTTGTTAGTATGTGTGGAAACATCAGATCATTCTTGATTCCAAGGTGCCAGTGCAATGAAGCATTGTGCATTACATCATATTTGGAAGGAATTGAATAAAAGTGTTGGTTAATGCAGGGCTCGACACTAACTTTATTTTTTGGTGGCCCAATGGGGCCACCAAAATCATCAATTTCAAATTTTTGGTGGCCCGAGAGAAAAATTTGGTGGCCCGAAAAAAAAAAAAAAAACATTGATAAAAGTCCATTTTTTTAAATAAGTCGCACACTCACTGCATGCATTTATGCATTTCCGGCGCAAAAAGTCACGAATTTATTGACACACTTTTCGAAAAATTCTGATGGCCAGAGGTGGGCCCCCAAATTTGCCCTTTTCTGAAATTTGGTGGCCCGACTTTCATTTTTGGTGGCCCCGGGCCACCGGGCCACTGTTAGTGTCGAGCCCTGGTTAATGTACTGAGAAGAATTTCCATTTTATATGTGTATTATATCAGATTATCTGTTCTTAACTATGTGAATTCTTCAAAAGATAGCTCTTAATGTTTGGTTTTGAGTGAAATTTTGGTCATTTTATTGTCTTTTTTTTCATTGATAGTTGTTTCCATTACTGAATGTGAAAGCATATATTGATTGAAGTCAACAAAATATGCTGGATATTGAGTGAAAAAAAAGAGGAGAATATTAACAGTGAAGTGAGAATAGAATCAATAGAAAGAGTTTTGAAATTTTGAGTGAATTAATTGTATACTCGAATACATTTCTTTGTCATGTATGTCACAGTCTCTTTGCCAATATCTGTGCTGGGAATGGCTATATGATTGTGACAGTTTGAAAGGGCTACATTATTGCCAAATGTTTTCTTGTACAAAGCCTTTTTGTTTATTTTTTTTATAACTTGTTTGTGATATTAGAATACACAATGTTTCATCCAATATACAAGAGCAGGCACAATGATCCCAGGTATAGAGGCAAAATTCTGGGATCTGGGTGCTGTGTTTGTTCTCATAAAAAATGGGTATGCTGGAATTACTCGTGCCCTCCAAGGCAGCTGGTTTTGGGGATTTACTTTCATATTGTTTTCTTTTCATCTTTTATCTTTCCCAGTGCAGAGTAGCTAGCAGCCCAATAACTCTTTGCATGAAAAAAAAGGGTCCTGTTTTTAACAAACTTGAATCATACAATCAAACATACGCCTGGATACTCGATTTTGAGTGGCTGATATATGACTATTCTATGATTTTGTTTAATTGCAGCTTTTTAGCCAATGAAGACCAGCATTTCCTTCTCAAGAACACATTATAAATGTTGTCAGTCATTTGCTGGTTTTGACAGGCTATATTGTTGATATCTTAATCATGGAAGTGTGTAGAAGCAGAGGATCTATCTCAAAGTGTTCTTTGGGACCCAAACTTTCTGCAATGCTCATATGACATTAAAGGGCTAATGCAGTGATACTTTCTAGCACACAGGAATGTGTGAGTATATAAGAACCGACGCAGCATTTCATTCATTGTGTTTGACATATTCATCACAGGTGCTTTCTTTGAGAAACTATTGCTCTTACCTGTCACTGACAGCGCAACAGTTTATATGAATTACCCAATATTGACTGTGGATGCAAGATTCGTGGCTAACATTTCAAGAGACTTGGTGTGCCATAGATACTCCGTGTGGTGGAATTATGTGAGAGAAAAGTTTCTTCTTCTGATTTGATGCTGAAAATCTCTGTCTTGAAGACTAAATGCAGCCTCGGAGTATTGGAAACAAATAATGGTGCAAAAATTAGAATGTGGCTGTGGAAGTGTACAGAGAAGGGAAATACTCAAATATGATCATGATTAATCTTTTTCTTCCATGTATGAACACAATGACCCGAACTCAACACACCAGTGTCAGGTTTTGACAAAGTCGTGAAGCCTTCGATTATTTGAATGTTGGGAAATCCATGAAGAATATATATATATATTTGGTTGGCACATTGCAAAAAGTAAAGTGTCTTGCATCTTGTAGCTGAGGCATTAAGAGCATGATACTGTCTTATTTTTGTGTATTCATTGAAAAGAAACTTGCTTGTTGAAGATAAAGCACACAGCCTACAGATTCTCCAACAACAACGAAATATCCTTTGACAAGGAGTCGTATATCGTCGCTGGGGCGATAAGACCTCGTATCAACAAAATGTCAATGTTCAGGAGAGCCAAAAAACATGGCGGCCAAAGCACTGTGGCGAATGGGATAGCCTTTCCTTTGACATGCCGTGGTGGCTTCATTTTTGGAGTAAGACAGTTGGGATTTGGACAGGACATCACTTAACCCATTATTTGACCATTAATCCAAAAAACTCATTTTCACCAAAATTGCAGATACAAGGTCCTTTCACCCCAGCGACGATATATATACAGAAATGTAATTCTTTATAGAACATGTGAAAAGGAACCATCAAACTGTATCGTGTGTGTAGAAGTGGGGCTGCCTGCAGCTCCTGGTTTGACTCTGCAAAAGTTGATGGGAATTTGAAGGGAGTTACTGTGTGATGTTTGGATAACACATGTGATGAAGAGATGACTACTGTGCTGTCTAGTATTGTTCAGCAATGTCTGAATCATGTGTCAAATTGGCTTTCATCATACAAGCCACTTTGGATGACAAGCAACTTAATGGTGAATGCCATTCCCTCCACTTTTTTTCTGGAATTTTGATTGACTAATTGACAAATATAGGATACTACCAGCATACATGTAACATACTCCTCAAAACTGGTGAAATCATGCTGCTATACTCAGATTTTGTTACATTAGGGTTTGAAAGGCAATGAAATATGAAGAACCATTCAACTTAAAGGGGTGAGAAAATTAACTTTTAATGAGTCTGTCATATACAGGCTCTTTAAATGAGAACCCTTTCATCAAACTTTTCATTTTGTATGTACCTACCTCATGCACCAACCCTCGTAAACCTGATGTTGTTTGATATAAGGTGACTTTTTGCTTTATGAATTGCACTTGAGATAATGACTTGCAGGTCATTGAGCAGTAGTTTGTTGACAAAGTAAACCAGAAATGGATGTTTCAGGAATTTATTGTGCCGTAGAATTTACAGTAATCAAGGAGAGAGACATTATTAGTATCTGATTTGATTGTTTCTCAGGGGAGTTTTAAAGGATTTCTTCATGTCCAGTGTTTTTTAGTGGAGTTAACAGAAGCCTGTATACCTGCCCAGAAGTATCCCTCCTTTATATTCATTGTCGATGATTCAATACACATTTCTGCAAGTGCAGATGACCAGTTTGTTACATTAGTGCAGTCCCACATACTACATTTAGTGTAAGCGGAGATACCTTTATGCATATGTTTGGGATGCCAGTTTTCATGCAAAAGCCTGAATTCAGGCCCTGGAGGTATCAAAGTTCAGGTCCTTTTGTGTACAAAGTAGCTTCGTTTAGATATACGTATTTTAGGCCCTCTCTTTCATTCTAAATGGTGTCCCTGATACTTGCTAGTCTATTTCAAAAACAGCGTGCAGTTTAGTTTTTTTATGCCTCCGCCACGAAGTGGTGCCGGAGGCATTATGTTTTCGGGTTGTCCGTCCGTCCGTACGTCCGTACGTCTGTACGTCCGTACGTCCGTACGTCCGTACGTCCGTACGTCCGTCCGCTTTCGTTTACGCGATAACTTGAGTAATATTGACTTGAATTCTACCAAACTTGGTCCAAGTATAAAGTATGATGGGGCAATTAGTTGATTAGATTTTGGGTGAAATCCGCCAAAGGTCAAAGGTCAAGGTCAAATCATGAAATTGTATCTGTTTACGCGATAACTCAAGACTGGATCGAGCAAATTTCACCAAACTTTGTCGGAGGATGATGTATGATGGGACAATTACTTGATTAGTTTTTTAGTGAAATCGGACTGAGGTCAAAGGTCAAAGATCAAGGTCAAATCCTGAAATTTATCTGTTTACGTGATAACTCAAAACTGGATGAAGCAGCTTTCACCAAACTTGGTCCAAGGATGATGTATGATGGGACAATTAGTTGAGTAGATTTTAGTGACATTGGCAAGAGGTCAAAGGTCAAAAGGTCAAGGTCAAATGCTAAAAATGTTGCTATTTCCCCAATATCTATGCAATGCCCTAAGGTATTTTCTTGAAACTTGGTGCAGACATGTACTACTGCATATAGATTCTCCAGAGAGAGTTTCATGTCATAAGGTCAAAGGTCAAAAGGTCGAAGGTTAGGTGAAAATGTTGTAATATCACTTTTCTCACAAATGGTTCAATGTATCTTCATAGAACTTGGTACATACACATGTACTGACTGGCAGAGATTATCTAGGGAATTTAGGGGTCGTAGGTCAATAGTCATGGGGTCAAAGGTCAAGGTCAACTCCTCAATATTTTACTGTTTCCCTCATACACTAATATATGAAATGCTTGCATTATTAGTTTTCAAACTTAATATATACATGCATTACCTAATGGAGATTCTCCAGGAAATTTCCAGCCAGAATGTCAAAGGTCAGAGGTTAAGGGTCAAAGGCCAGGTTTCCATGCGTCCCCCCCCCCCCCCAAAAAAAAAAAAAAAAAAAAAAAAAAATCTATTTTGTACTGTAATTAACTCTTTCTTCATACCTTGGAAATTACTCAATGCATAAACTTATAGGGTCTGTCAGAATTCAAGTAAAAATTCTCAATTCCCCAAATATGTGCACCTGCACTCTTCGACAATTATAGCAAACCCAGTTCAAGGAAAGTGAATATTCAAGTCATTTCTGACAAACCTGTCATATCAATATTTTGCCAGTTATGTGAAACTGTCATGGATCACACATGTGAAGACATTGTGCTGTACGCCTATTGGGAGAATCATGCATTATGGCGGAGGCATCAGTCGCCATAGCGACATTTCTAGTTCTGAATACAATTCATCAAACATCAGTAAAACCTGTACAAATGTACTTACATGTTATCGATACAACTTTGGGCCAAAAATGTAGATCTGGCCAGCCTGACAGCGCGCTTTTGCATTTGAAAGAAAAAGCAATTGCGTTGAACTTTTTTCAAAGTGCTTGGGTTCCAAAAATGTGTATATCTGACCCGCCTGGCAGGGGACTTTGCACTTGAAAGAATAAGAAATCGCTTTTGAAACTTTTTTTCCCCCCCAAGTTTATTGGTTTTGGCAAGGCTAGTGCTTTCAACAGCTGATTGGCTGAACAAGTGTGTAATTGATTAGGGGTGTCAGATCAAGTTCAGACATACAATGTATTATTCCAATAGAGGATAAGATAACTCATGACTCATTCAGCAGTAGATCAGAGTGATATTTTTCTTCCCTGGCGTAACTGGTATTCCCCTTTAAAGTAAATACCCTCAGTGGTATTTTGATGGTATCTGTAATACGGAGTGACAAGACAACATATATCCAAAGCCTTCATCTGTAGTACATGTACATGGCATCTGAAATCACATTGGAAAGTGTGAGTGCATATTCTGGGTAGTGGTACGGTAAAGCAGTGAATCAATGACAAAATGGGAGATCGGGCAGAGTAAAGACATTCTTGTGAGAAGATTCTGGAATATTCTAGATGTGTTGACTTCTTTCTTTTCATTTTCATGGCAGACGTAGAAGGAATATGCTCTGTTTTTGTTTTACATTGAGCACACATGTCTATGTTTTCTATAATTAACGTTGTGTATCTGTATATATTTAGTTAAGTATTTGTATATAAACTAGTTATCATTAGATTTTTTTCCACCTTCTTTTCAGATATATCTTTGATCTCTGGGTAAACTGCCAATCAGACCAAAGCTAACATTGATATATGGTAATCTTTGCAGCACTGCTCAATAGGAAGGACTCTGATGCTTCAGTTGTATTTGACTGTCTGTCAGATGGAATATTGACTTGTCGCGTAATTTCAACTCTTTGAAGCTTCGATTTTGCCCAGAGGCCAACGTATGCAACGTTTAATGGATGTATTTATGACTGGAATATGCAGGCAGTGTACAGATGTAATAAAAAACAAAGAAAAATAGTGCATATTGCACTTTGAAATTCCACAACGTAAACAGCTGAATCTTGTTCCGCGTGTGTTAACTGGTGTGAGGTGGTGAGCTGTACAAAATATTATTGACTGCCGAGGTACACAGAGACTCCAACTCTCCCGTTTTTGACGGGAGATCTCCCGCCGAAATCCCTTTTTTGCAAAACCTCCCGTTCTCCCGCTTGAAATTTAATATCTCCCGCCCTGGCTCTGTGTCTCCCGCTTGAAATGAATTCTTACTTAATATCATTTTATGTTGAAAAAATAAGCCGTAGATAAAACGAGAGAGCATCTAGAACCCTAGAGCAAGGAACTTCGCGCACATCAAATTGGAGTCTCCCGTTTGCTAGGGGTTTCAGGCGGGAGAATCTCCCAATCAGAAGGTGCTTGGGGTTGGAGTCTCTGGGTACAGTGGAACCTTGTTGTAACAAAGTCAGGTATAGGGAGACGCCTGATATAACAAGGTCATTTTGCAGGCCACTCCTTTAATATTTGTTAGTCTTCATCCCTGATATATGAAGCTACTCAAGATAACGAAATGCACAATAAAACGAGGAATTTCACTGGTCCTATGCAGCTTGCTCCAACTAGTACCCCTTTCAGTAACTCCTCTGGCTCTGGCCAGGCCCGAGCTAAGTTGTAAAATTTTGAGTTTATGAATGGGTCGGGCCAAAGTGGCCCGCGACAGGAGCGGTCTATTTTGATGCTGCTGAAGCAAGCACCTGGCGCGGGCCAGGCTCGGGCCTGGTGCCGATCGGAGAGTTTATAAACGATAGCAGCGCCAGGCTCAGGCCAAAATTCCTTGCACGGTCAAAGGTCACAATTACCTGGCCATGCCCTTGGCCGGAGCATGCGTTCAGTTACCAGGGTAGTTGTCCCTTACGTGGCCGACTTCGGGAATGGTGCATCATAAAAGTAGTGTGGCTCTCTAGTTACTGAATGCAATTTTTACTGCTTGGCGCGGGCCTCATTAGCTCGGACCAGGAGGTGGCCAAACATGCACAAGTTACTGAAAGGGGTGTAGGTTTCCTTGTACCATGGTACTCTGCATGCCCTCTTCTCTTCAGTAAAGTTTTGTTGACAGGGCAGACCAATTTGCACCCTGTACTGATACATGGAGAAAACCACAGGGTAGGATACGGGTGTGTGTGTCTGTGTGTGTGTGTGTGATGCTAATGCTCGGACATGTGTGTGTGTGTGTGTGTGCGTCAATGTTCCTCTTGGGAATTAGTGTAATTACCAAACTAGCCAGTATATTAACCACACTTTTATTTTTTATTATTACTTTCTTTTTTTTTGGGGGGGGGGACCTTTAAAATACTGGGTGCTCTTCAGACACAGTAACAGCAAAATTTGTGGCCGCAAAAACAATCTGAACGTCCTCTGAAGACCATCCTGTTGATGTGTTTGTTTAGTTTTTATTTGCAGAAGAGGAAAATATAGCAGTGTTCAAATGTGCTTTGGGTGATGTTTATTGATATTGTTCACTATTTCATGGCTGTGCAGATAACTAACCCCAATTTCTTAAAAAACAAGGCCTTCAGCTGTAAATGCATCAAGAGTATAGTGCACCATTCCCCCTCCCCCCCCCAAAAAAAAAAAAATAATAATACTTTAAAAAAAAAAAAAATTAGTAGACCTCAATATTTCCGTTAGTAGACTAGGGTCCCATTTCAAAAAAAAAATTGTTATTAGTAACAACTGTCAATTTTTATGACAAATTTGCCATCGGCCAAACAAATGCAAGGATTTCAGTAGCTTATAAAAAGTACTGTAAATTTTTGTTGATAAACAAGTTTTATGAAACAGGGCCCAGGGCGCAGTGAAGAGTCATTCAAATGACTTAGAATTTTAAAGCACAGAAACGAAGCAGTTGTAGAGCAAGATACCACCCACTTAAGTAATTTAACTTGTTCTTTTGTTAACAAACTTCCTCAAGTGTTGGAAATGTTCTGCAACACAGACTATTATGGTGCTGTCCATGACATTGCTTATTACTAGTTCACTTGATGTGTATCAGTTTACCCATGTATGTCAATTTTAGCAATTCCTGGTAATCTTCAGTGTGAAACAGAACACACATAACCAAGCAGAATAAAAAAAGAGTATTTTGCAGGTAGCATATTAACGCTCATTCTTTCTAACCCAACACATTTATACCCACCTCATCAACCCTGCATGGGCCATCTCTACTCTCCAGCACAAATACTGTATACACCATATATTTAGCGAGTTTAATTTTTCGCGAATCAGCACTTCACAGCAATTTCTTGGGTTATTAAATTCCCAATTGTGGAGTACAGTAGGCCCTACTATACAGAGAAAATATGTATGTGTGCATATCACATTCATGTCTGGTTCAGAATTAATATTTCTGTGTTTAATTTTCAATTGGTGAACGGCACCCAGCTTGGCAACAGTCTTAAAAATGAAACCCTTGCAAAACATTTGGCATATTGTAAAACCAGAAATCTTTGAGTGCATTTTAATTCTGCGAATTTCACAAGAGCCAAGATTCGCGAAACTAAAAAGCATTTGAAAGTTATTTTGCACTATAAGCATTGAATGCCAGAGGCAATTTGTGAAAATTTCATGCTGCCCAAAAGACCATTTGCTCCAATTTGTGAAAATTTCATGTTCCGAAAATATCTTGCTTTACAAAATACAGTTACTATATAAAGTCTACATCTGAAATGCCCTCACTAGTCATACACATTTGTACTAGGCAGTCAAGTACAAAATACTGCTTCTCCCTCTCCTTTCATCTTGTAGTAAACTCCTCCCTACTAGTATTTCGAGAACCTCCATTGTTTTGTATGCATGTGTGTGTGTCTGTCTGTCTGTCTGCCTGTGTCTGTGTCTGTGTGTGTTTTGCGGAACTACATAAGAACAAGAAGCACAAAATGTGACCGTGCACCTCAAAACGAACATAAAGTCGCACACACTGATTTTGCGTGAGGACTGAAAATAAGTGAAATAGGTCAACCTAGCCGAACTTGACTTTTTCATATTTTCTGAAAGAGCAGGTCTTCTTTTACATTATGCTAAAATTTGGTATCACAAAACGGGCAGGAAAGTGTGTTTTTTTAGCAGTTTATCTCGAACATTTTTGGTAGAATAGTGTGATTAGGTGTGTCTTTAGAATCCCTTTTTCATTTCTGAAAAACCTTGTCCACACTCTTCACTTTCAACTCTATCAACTTTTGAAAGGATAGTGCTACTGCTTTGAAAGTTGGCATTAATTATGGACAGAATGTGTTAATGAGGCATGCTTAATTTCAGTTTAATCTGATAATCCCTTCATTGTTGTTACTCTGGTGGTTTACTTCCTGTTTTTTGTCCCATTCATCGCACAGCCAGCACGGTTTGGTAAAGATTAAGCGCTTGAATAGACACTGTATTTCAGAGCCTCTTTTCTCAGTTCACACTTTTCCTGAGTTTGTGCTTTCTTTCCAATATTTAGATAGGTTAGGACAGTCCATTTGATTTGAGTTATACATCATTTTAAAACTTAAAGTCTGCTCTTTAAGAACATGGTCTTCACTAAAAATTCCTGTCTGGTGACTTTTTGTTTGTTTTGAGGTGCAGGGTCACAAATGATGAACATATCCACACTGACTTCACAATCAACATACAGTGCAATAAAGTCTGAGGCAAGCCACGCCGTTACCGTAGGAAACGAATATTTTAATTGCTGAAACATAAGAACAGAAAGATCTTGTCACTAAACAAGTACTGGGTAGCAATGGATGTGACGCGGTTTGGGATTTACAAGCTAACCGCGATGAAACAATAAGGTCAGTGAAATCTTTGCAAACGTAACTGATAATGTGTATATTTAGGCTGCATTAGCGAATGTATAATAACGAACATGGTTATAACAAAATTCTGGGTACAATGAAGACAAATTCAGGCCCTAACATATGTTTTCTACCGTTTACTTGTTCCGTTATCACTAAATTTTAATACAGTCTGTGTAGTGAAAGCAAAATGCTGGTCTCAAGTGGTCTACACTACAGATGTACAGGTGTAGAGGTATCACTCTCAAAGCATGTTATGACATATATCTGAAATGCATCAAATGTGACAAGGTCTGAAATCTGAGGCAAATGCACACTCTTTTTTAATATCCGATACAGTTGTGGAACTACTACAGCATATTTATAAGCCTCTGTTTACATAACTAACAAATCATTTTATATTAGCAGAGCCCTAAAGCATTTACTGCAAACATCTACACCCCAAAAACAGCGAATTACAGAATATGTAAATTTTATTTTACAAGTTCCCTTAATGAGGTACAAAATCAAACTAGAAGTACATATCACTAAAGATGATTAAAACCCACGCTCCCGCAGCCCAAATTCGTATGAAAAAGAATTGAACCTGGGTTTGATAAAAGGGTATGTGTGTGTGTGTGTCTGTGTGTGTGTATACATTCGTGTGTGTAGTACCTTGTGAGTACCTGGTGAGTATGATTGCTTCACAATTGTGGAAGTAGTTCACTCTACAAGATTTGAAGAAAATATGCTATTGTCTTGGTCATCTAAATGTATACCTCTCTGTCATAATGTACACCAAATTTGAGTTCAATTACTTCAAAATTGTGGAAGTAGTAACATCGCAAGATTTTCAAGAAAATGAATTGTTACCATGGCACTGCCTTGTTTAGTACAAACACAAAGTGTGTCTTGCATAACTACACCTACACGTATATATCATTATACTGTACATACCAAATTTAAAATAAATTACTTAAATACTGTGGAAGCTCGTACACTGTAGGTCACTCCACATGGTTTTGGGAAAATTGTGGTTACCATGGCAACACTTTCTCTGAGAAACATAAAAAAACATGTCCTTCACATTTACACCACAATGTCATTATGTACACCAATTTTTAGTTCAATTGCTTCAAAATTGTGGAAGCAGTTCACTCGACAAGATTTTCAAGAAAGTATGCCGTTACCACGGCAATGCCTTGTCAGGTACAAACACAAAGTGTGTCTTGCATAACTACACCTATAGATCATTATACATACCAAATTTGAAATAAATTGTTTAAATACTGTGGAAATACACATGTAGTTCACTCCATAAGGTTTGGGGGAAATTGTGGTTACCATGGCAATGCTTTCTCCGACAAACGTGAAAAACATGTCTTGGACATCTACACCTCAATGTCATCATGTAACCCAAGTTTCATCAAAATTGCTATAAAACTGTAGGAGTTCGCGACGCAAGATTTGCAATCGACTGCCCGACCGACCGCCCACCTGACCGATCACATGCTGATTCCTATATATCCCCCCTTATACACTTCGTGTATGCGGGGGTGTAATCAATTCATGTGGACTTCCTGTTTTAATTCTGATAACGGTTTCTCGTCCGATCCTGGATGCTTCATCAGCTCATCTGATTTGATGGCGGGAAGGCGTCGTTGCCAATCGGTGCAGACGCACTACCGATTATTGTTCCGAGTCAGTGGGCTGGATGACAGAGCTGTAAACCCGGGAGAGGTTGTGCCGCAGTCCCCAAGCCTTATAGGGGAGGGGTTTTCAGAGTTGACGTAGACAGCTTCCCGGACCCCCCTCTCGAGCCATCAAGACTCCTTGTCTAAGATGCACACATCTTTGTCACTAGAGTTGTGTTTGAAAGTCTGCAGGTGGGAGAAGACGACTGAATCATTGCCCAATGTACCTGGTCTTCGATGTTGACATAATCGCTATGCAGCGACTGTTTGGTTGTAGTTTACAGGCACAAACCCTTGTTGGTCATAAAGGAGTCTGCGCCAAGACTACTACATGGACCACTGGCACTGTCACACGTAGTAGTCTTGGTGCAGACTCCTTTACGACCCAACAAGGGTTTATGCCTGCAAACTAGCTTGGTTTCACCAAATAGTTCTCCTGGCAACCCTCTTCTTGACACTGCATGGTGTAGACGATGTTGTTTCTCTTTCCTTTGGTACCTTATCTTTTGGATGGACCAGTTTCTGTTTGAGTGTGTAAGCCAGTCTGAAGTAGACAGGAATCCGGTAGCCTGAAGGAATCTGATGGATTTTCTGAGAGAGTCCTCTGATGTAGGGCACAAAGACACCTATGGTCAAGTGCTGCTCTGCTGGATGTGTTTCATTCTCCTGGGCACTATTTCAGAAAAGATGTTAGCAGGGACTCCAACTCTCCCGTTTTCGACGGGAGATCTCCCGCCGAAAACCCATTTTTGCACAATCTCCCGTTCTCCCGTTTGAGATTTAATTTCTCCCGCCCTGGCTCAAAGTCTCCCGTTGGAAAGGATTTCTTACTTATTGCTATCGTATGTTGCAAAAATAAGCCTTAGATAGCACCAGAGAGCATTTTATAACCCTAGGAACTTCGCGCTTCGCACACATAAATTTGGAGTCTCCCGTTTGCTAGGGGTTTCAGGCGGGAGAATCTCCAGATCAGAAGGTGCTTGGGGTTGGAGTCTCTGTGTTAGGATAGCAACTTCTCATAGCAGCAGCCAATCAGGAAGCTGTAGATATGTCATTACCATGACACTTGCCATTCTAGCAAAAGTTGCTATCATATCAACTTTTTATGAAATGGGGCCCTTTCTCGATAATCCATCCATGGTAACCGTGGTAACCACACATGCGAAGTGCTTCCTGGATGTGCCTCTGCTCTTTCTCCTTTGTTCTGTCCTCGGAAGATGAAATGTAGGACGCCCTGTGAAAGAGTGTTCATACCACTCCCAAGAAGGAAGGGGTGGTGTGAATCAAACAGGAGGTATTGGTCTGTATGGGTGGCTTTCCTATAGACTCAGGACAGGAGCGTTCCGTCGTCTTTGCTGGTGATGAGGCAATCTAGAAATGCTAGTTGTTTGTCCTGTGCTGTCTCAACCGTGAACTTGATACATGGGTTGCAGTTATTGATGTGTGCAAGGCTTCTAGTTCTGCAGTCTTGATCTTAACACCTTCCCGCCATCAAATCAGACGGGCTGATGAAGCATCCAGGATCGGACGTGAAACCCTTCTTGGAATTAAAACAGTAAATCCTGATGAATATTGATTTAATTTTGTACCTTATTTGAACGTTACCTGAACGAATCACAACATACACCACTTGAAGTCCCCTCAATGTGACACTAAACTAAAATGTATCAACAAAAGCCACATTTCTATGAGACCCACAGATCATCCCAGCTACAGAATTTCACCCCACTACTCTTCGAAAACAAAACTCCCACAACTACAATTCCTGGTCTGTATTCCACATGGATCATTGCTATAATGGCAATTCAACAATCATAATTATAAGATCAGTGCATAAAAATATAGTTCTAGTTCTCAGAAACCAGCATACCATATCTTTCTATTGCAGGTGACATAATTCACATAGCATTACTTGGCGCACTTCAAGTAGAACTTCATTTACAATTTTACTCACTTTCAACTTCAGTATATTCAATTCCATGCATGATTCCTTTTCAAGAAGAATTACACAACAGTTCTCATTATTGACTTGTTTTTCAAAGCCAAATTCTGACTATTCTTACAACAGTGAATGCATGATGCCACATCAACGGCAATCAAAGCAAAAGCTGATTGAAAATCACCAGTAGGTCCAGCCTGGTCTAGCATCCTTACACAGATGCGATGAATGCACAAATGTCTACCCTCTCAGTTGATGTGACAAAGATGCTAATATCTCTTTTAAAGGATGCATAAATCAAGGAATATATAAGGGCACAAAACACATTTACTAGTACTGATGAACACCTGCCAATTACAACTACTGCACCTGAGATAAAAGATATTTGGTTCCATCATACATTCCTCTTAAATACATGTACATGTACCAAGGTACCAAGGTCTATTGATTGTGGTTCAATAATCTTTGTGAGAGATACCATGAAGGAGTATTTAATACCAAGTCACTATTGGCCAACAAATAGAAAATAGGTGATTTCATATCAATGTACACTTGCTTGTTCACCTTTATTGGAGAAATTTCAAACAAATAATCATTTACATTCTGCACTCACTCATTGTTACTGTGGGACAGGGATTATTACAGACAGAAGGATACGGAAACTCATTCCATTTGCTATCATAACAAAGCTTTTCCTCTTTCTGCTGTTTCTGCCTCACAAAGAATGTCAGTCACAAGAGGGCGCCAATCAAACTGGTGACAAAGTATGCAGATGTCTCTAATTCACTATGTATATACACAAAACCTCATTATCTTTTATTTACTGTACATCTGTCTCACTTGTTTTCATTGTCCAACCTCGATATGCTTTAATTCAAATACAGCACTTCTGCAATGTACTGTCTTGTCAACAGAGGATATTGCATCAATCGCAATACAAATGTGTATATACAGTGCACATTAAAAAAAAAGTAATCCAATTTGGAGATCTAATATTTTCTAATTGTCACCTATGTAGAGCACATTGTTGGTTGTGAGGAAAGAAGAACTTTTCCTCTTTTTATTGGTACCTACTTACTTTGACAAATGTCATGCATGATTGAGTACATCAACTTTACAGACAATAATGACAAACAGCACTTTTTCCAAGTTTGAGTGTCACATGAAGGAACAATGAATGTCTCACTGAATGGATGAGAACTGTCAATGAAAATGGCAAAATAAACAGGTCAGCCTGTACAAATGCAGGTTTATGTGTAAGGTCTGTGTTTCTTCTAGCATTTTATGGTCCATAACCGCGACTGTCCACCTGTCCGATAACTTGGTCACTCAAGATTCAAGATTCAACTTTATTTTCACCTCCATCAAAATGAACAAAGAAATTATGTACATTGCATATGCACGGGATATTTGTGATACAGAACAACATTTGAAAAGGTACATAAAAAAATTATGAAAATGAGAAGTAGATGCGATTACATCTTTGTTAAATACATAAAGCGTATAATACAAGTCAACTAAGGATGAGGATGGAAGTGGAGGGTCATTAAGAAGCAAAGCTTGTACGATATGGGACCCTCAGAAAATACACAACACATCAATATAAAACACAATAAACGAACTGATGTCAACTGACATCAAGATGATTGGGAAGAGAAAAAGAGAGAAAAAAGAGGAAAAAAAAAGAGAGAAAAAAAAAAGGGAGAAAAAAAAAGGGGGAACTACAGCATGTGCCATCGTGGACGCAAGCAATCTAGATTTCATAATGTAAAATAAGTGATAAAATACAAGCTGGATTAAATGTAATGCAAAACATTTTTTATACGTAGTTATGTTGGTAAGAATGCAGGAGAAAGAGAAAAACACATCGTTATATTTAGAACACAGACAGAGACATACTTAGGAGGACTTATGTAAAAAAGAATGATGACTTGACTGAGATGATAAAGGGAAACTAACTCTGTTGGATGTTGTACAATTTCAATAAAAATGATTTTAATTTATTCTTGAAGGAATTCAGAGATTGAGCTGTTGTAATGTTACTGGGAAGTGAATTCCAATACTTTGGCCCATCGTAAATGAATGTGTTTTGAGCCAACAAAGTTCTCAGAAATGGCAAATGGAAATCATTTGATCGCCGTGTTGGATAATTGTGAACGGATTGGTTTCTTTGAAACGTTGTTTCAAATATATTTGGGAGATTATTTTTATTATAATTATACATAAATTGTCCTAAATTAAACAAATACAAATCATTAATTTTCAATATTTTATGCTCATAAAATAGTGGGTCAGTATGGGACAAAAATGCAGTATGACATATAACACGGAGTGATTTCTTTTGCAATAAAAGTAATTTATCTAAGAGTGTTTTATATGTACTTCCCCACGCGAGAATACCGTAACTTAAATATGGCACTATTAAGGATGAATATAATACGAGCAGGGACGACAAAGGAAAACAAAACTTTAGCTTATTAATTATACCAATATTACGTGACATAATTTTACATATACTGTCAATATGAAATTTCCAGGACTCGATCGACTCGATCGTTCCCAGGACTCGATCGATCCCACAAAGGCAAACTCACATAGTTCATTTTTCTTTGTTCATATTCAACATATAGCTCGCGGCGACAAACCATATCTTGAACATTAAGAGAGAAATTGGATTATAGGTTAGCCTTTGTGGGAGTGACCAAGTGAGCAGCAACATGGAAATGTGAAAGGCTACATTGTATGGCCCATAAAAGGTTCGAAGAAACCCTATACACAAACCTGCAGCCGTGCAGGCTGGCCCAACACGGGGTCAGAGTTCTATAAAAGTCCCTGAGAAGGAACACACATGCATAAGGACAGGTACATGTAAGGTCAGTTTTGCTTTATCTGCAACAGAGACTCCAACCCCAGGCACCTTCTGATCTGGAGATTCTCCCGCCCGAAACCCCTAGCAAACGGGAGACTCCAAGATGATGTGAGCGAAGTTCCTAGTGTTCTATATGTTCTCTGGTGCTATCTAAGGCTTATTTTTTCAACATACGATAGCAATAAGTAAGAAATCCTTTCTACCGGGAGACACAGAGCCAGGGCGGGAGAAATCAAATCTCCAGCGGGAGAACGGGAGATTTTGCAAAAATAGGTTTTCGGCGGGAGATCTCCCGTCGAAAACGGGAGAGTTGGAGTCTCTGCTGCAATGTACCAAAGGCCTAATCTCCCCCCCTCTCATATGGCAATTCATGCATGCATAATCCAATGACAGATTTTTATGCTCATAAAATTGAATTCACATCATGATTTGCCATCGATAGAGTAGTAGACTGAGATTTATGTACAAAATGCTGCAAAGATCCAAGGAAAATCTGAAAAACATTTGTCCATAATATCACAATTGTAATGCTAGACAATATATTACAAAAATGATAGCACACCATACCCCATTACCACAATCACTTCAGACAGTCATATGGATGAATATTATACCAACAAGTGTAACAAGTTAATATACATAAATATATATTATTATAAAATCTGTAAAAACATATCAATACTCTTGGAATGATGCTCACTTTTGGAAAAAAATATATACATTCAATCATAAAAATGGCACATATTGCCTTCAAAGTAATCAGGTGAATTCAATTATATGAAATAATTCCTTTAAGCTCCAATACCAATAATGAAAAAAAAAAAAAAAAAAAAAACACAACCAAAAACGAATATTAGGTGTCCATGCAGGTTTCTTTCATTTTGTTTTTATACTTTATTCATTTCATTTTGTTCTCATATTTCATTCATTTCATTTGTTTTAATATTTCATTCATTTCATTTTGTTCTTGTATTTCATTCATTACATTTTTTAAATATTTCATTCATTTTATTTTGTTTTTACATTTCATTCATTTCATTTTATTTCATTTTCAACTTAACAAAACATTTACATTCACATAGTAACACAATATCAATACAATTTAGTAATGAACTAGAAATGTCGCTATGACGACTGGTATGCCTCCGCCATCATGCATGATTCTCCGAATACATTTGTAGGTCTATAGCACAATGTCTTGACAATGTGTGACGACAGTTTCACATAACTGGCAAAATATTAAATGACAGGTTTGTCACAAATGCATTGAATGTTCACTTTCCTTGAACTAGGTTTATTTGGATTAATGGCTATACTGTCTAATAAGAGTGCAGGTATTTGGAGATTTTTACCTAACTTTTGACCCTTTTGTAAGTTTAAAGAAGAAGTGAAATTTATCACTTACACTCGACCTTTCACCTTTTGGCCTTTGACCTTTTGACAAAAAACTTCCAAGAGAATCTGTATTGGGTAATACATGCATATGACAAAGTTTCAAGAAAAAATAATGCAGGCATTGCATAGATAAGAGGGAAATAATGACATTTTGATGAGCTGACCTCGACCTTTGACCCCCTGACCTTTGACCCATGACCCCAAAATTCCCTACATAATCACTGCCAGTCAGTATATGCATACTAAGTGCCATGAAGATACCTTGAAATATTTGCGAGATACGGAGAAAAAAGTGCAATTTTAACATTTTCATTTGACCTTGACCTTTGACCTCATGACCCCAACTCTCTCTGAGAAATCTTTATTTGGTACTTCATGTATACACCAAGTTTCAAGAAAATACCTCCAGGCATTGCAGAGATATAGGGGAAATAGTGAAAATTTGAGCATTTGACCTTGACCTTTGACCTTGAGCATGTGCATCCAAAAGTTGATCGGCACAACTTTGCCGACTCATACATATACATGCCAAGTTTCATTAGGATACCTCTAACGGTTTTTTAGATATGCTGTCCACAAAATTGAGTACGGACAGACGGAAGGAAGGACAGACCCGAGAGACGGAAGGAAGGATGGACGGACGGACAGACGGAGAACCCGAAAACATAATGCCTCCGGCGACACTTCGTGGCGGAGGCATAAAAAAACTGTGAAATTAACAATACTAGACATTACTTTCTGATGATGTCAAATCAATAATAAAGCTGCAGGAAATGGAGATGTGCTGAAAATCAAAGCTTGTATTTTGCAGGCTCCTCATAGACAATATAATTATTGAACAAAACTAATAACACTTAGGAAGCAAGTTGCTTCCCCCCTCCCCTAGTCATCAATGTACTAACACATAGTAGTAACTTAGCTCTATCACTCGTGGTTCTAGAGAAGAAGGTTTTTTTTTTTTCTAAGGTTCCTTAATTTTGGTGGTTTAGGCCCCTCTGGGGCCCCAGGTGGGGCAGGGTGCCCATTTGAAGGAATTGGGATCCTATCCCCCTAGGGATGTCACATGCCAAGTTTGGTGAAAAAAATTCATCTTGGGGTTTTCAAGAAGATGAAAATGTACTATTAGGGCCCCCATAAGGACCCCTCCCCTGGGTCCCAAAGGGGGGGGACCCCTGATTCTGCTTTGAACAAACATGAAACTACAGTCATCAATGCACTAACTCATACTATTAATTTAGCTCTATCACTTCTGGTTCTGGAGAAGACTTTTTAAGATTCCTTAATTTGGGGGAATTTGGGTCCCCCTGGGGCCCCCAGGTGAGGAATGGTGCCCATTTGCACAAATCGAGATCCTATCTCTTGAGGGATGCTACCTGCGAAGTTTGGTGAAAATTGGTCGTGATGTTTTCAAGAAGATGAAAATCTAAAAAGTTTACAGACGACAGACTATGGACGATACACGACGGACACAGGACAAAGAGCGACCACAATAGCTCACTTAAGCCTTTGGCTCAGGTGAGCTAAAAACTGAAATTTTAGCATTTTCACTTCACCTTTGACCTTTCATCCAATTGCCAAAAATTTTCCCTAAAGAATCTTTATCTGGTAATGCATCTATACACGAATGTTCAAGAAAAAACCTTTAGTCACTGCAAAGATATGGGGAAAAAGTGACATTTTAAGAATTCTACCTTGACCTTTGACCTTGAGCATGTGCACCCAAATGACAATAGACACAACTTTGTCCACTCATACATTCCTCTGCCAAATTTCATTGGGCTACCTCAAACAGTTTTCAGGTAATGCTGTCCACAAAATGGAGAGAAAGTGTACAGACGGGCAACCCGAAAGCATGGTGCCTCTGGCAACACTTCATGGTGGAGGCATAAAAACCTTCAAACCAAAATCCTTCAGCCATCTCCGTCTCCTACGTTTACACCACTCACACCAGAATAACTCTGTGTCTGTCAGGATTGACCAACAGTGGCCATGGGAGCCAATCCCTGTAGCAGAATTACAGAGAATCCTCGGCTAAACAAACCCCTCAACAGAGCAGATCACTTTGTATCACACCAAACATGTGAATCAAGTGACCCATGACTCTCAACACACTACAAAACAGTTTCGCTGTCAACTAAATTCTTGTGGATTGGTGACATTGGTAGATATTGTATTTCATCCTCATCTTTACTTGAAGTATTACTGAAGTACCCATTGTCTGGGCAGTAAGGGACATAGTCCGCAGAGAAAGAGAAGTCAGTCAAATTGGACTTAGTTGGTACTTGATAGTCTGCTCCAGTGCCCGCTGCACTATGTTCAAGGGAGTGTTTTCCTCCAAGACTATCATGACCCCTCCACTGGACATACCCTTCTTGCAGAGTGACTGTCTTACCCACACTACTATCTGAACCCTGCACTCTGAGTTTTCCTTCATCCAGCTTACTAATGCCAGCAACTTGGCTGCTGTCAATTTCACTGTCACTTCCCTTGATTTGCAAATCTCCCCCGAGTTTGTCACTGTGGAGGTCTTTGATAGAGTTGTCACCTCCTGTCTCCCTGGCCATCTCTGAGGGCGTGCCTCCAGTTGTATCTTCCAGGGCCCTAACCCCTGCACTGCCACTCCCTCTTTCTGAAAACCTGTCTTCACACATCGTGACTACTCCCTCCGTCTCCGTCTCAGAGTCGTCGGAGAAGGCCAGGTTGGTGTAGTGTAAGCACTCTTCCGAGTCCGTCCCTGTCTTTATGATCTCCCTGGAAATGAGTCCAGATTCACTGATGTACCCCGAGGATGAGCTGGATGACACAATGGACTCGTTTCTGGGGCGCTTCATCTCATCAACGTCCTCCTTTGGCATGTCCTTCACCGTGTCTCCCAACGAAGGTCCGCCGTCTTCTACCAATGTGCCTTCCTTGTACACCAGAGACCCCAGCAAAGGCATGGTATCTTCACCACTGCTGAACTTGGCATCCAAGTCTGCCTTGAGGGTTGATGGATGAGGCGAGGGTAGTATGGAGAGAGAGGGTACAGATGAGTCTGGGGATTCATCTGGATTGGTTTCCTGCAGATTGTCTTTACCGTCATTGATGTTACCTTCCGTGCACCAAGGAACTGGCATTGGAAATGGCATAGGTGTCTTGGAACAAGGCACTGCACATCCTGCCCTGACGTAACTTGACACAGACTTGGAGAAATCCTGAGAGGACCCTTGAGGAGATACAGGAGATGAAGGCAAAGAGAACAGCAAATCCTGCCCAGAGACATAATCACTGATCTCCCTCGTATTTGATTCTAGCACTAAGGGTGGGATTAAGGGACGGGACAATGGTTGCTGTTCAGATTTTTCTTCACCCTCAGGATCTGCACTGCTGTTTTTGTGCAAGTCAGCGGCTCTCAAGCCCTTGGACAGGTTTGCAATGCTTGGTAAGGACTCTGTTGTTAGAGAAGCAGAGATGAAAGGTGAGGAGGATGGAGCCAGGTTTTCCATCTCTGCAGCATCATCTTTGGACAAATTATCCACAGCTTGTCTGGCTGTAAGGATGGACAGCTTGTTGGTGACAAGGCTATCCTCACTCACATATCCCAGAGAAGAGGACAGAGATGGCTCTGGTGTGGGAGCAGACTGACGACTCGCATCACATCTCGCTGCAACTTCTGCACATGCCATAGACCCTGGCACATACCCATTATCTAAAGTCACACCTACCAAGGCAGGGCCTGTCTTGGCAAGCCCTGGGCTCATGGAAGCACCCAGCACAGAGTAGGCCATCTCCGATGTTTCAAAATTACCAACAGCTGCTTGCTTTGGAGACACTATTATCAGTCTGTCATCCAGCTCTCCGTTGAAGTCGTCTGCCATTGTGAAACCTTCTTTCCCACTTCCTACGCCGTTGTGTGGATACTGAAATGAACTTTGAAGGGTATCAGAGATGTTGGGCAACCTTTCTTTTCTCATGTCATTCTTGATACTGTCTATCCCTGATGTGGACATACCGGCATCAAAACCATCATTGTCATCATCATCATAGAGGCCATGGACAATAGTTTTAGTATTCTCTGAGCCCAGCAACCCTTTCTCAGCGATGGGTGGAAGCAGGGTGACACCATCACAGCTTGACGAAGACGAAGCCAACTGACAGCCCTGGTGGCCTCTCTTGGACCCAGCATCCCGAGGTGCACAGAGCTTGCGGTGATCTTTGTTAGTTGCGCACTGCATGGGGAACACTTCGTCCACAATCAATGGTGACAGCTCATCATTTGGTGAGGAAGGAACACCGCTGTCAACGCTGAGCGATCGTGTCAGAATATCCTTACTACTGAGCTCAGCGTCACTGGATGTCACTTTGTGAATTGTTAGGGTAGGACCCCTAGAGAAGTCCTGGAAGTCTTTAGCCACTGTTGCCACCTCAGGGTTCTGTAATTGACTATTTCCAGGGATGACATCAAATGTTTCCTTCTCTGCCTCCCTTCCCATCCAAAATGGATGCGAGCTCTGCAGAAAAAATGTGTTGGATAGAAGGGTAAATATGACATTACATAATTAGAGTCCAAACCATTAGAGTAGCATAAGAATTAAATGAGAAATTCCTCACACGAGATGTGTACATGTATTGATCAAAAGAAGATAGAGACTGAGACAAGGTCATTTAGGTTCTTGACACAAAAACATCAAGGTGCTCTCATCATCACTTGAAAAAAAGAAGCAAGATTTATGCACACATTCATGCATGGGGTACTATCGTAACATGAATCAAGAAAGACAAAGAAAAGGAAAGAAAAACAGAAAGAATTTGATTTGAACTCTGTGCTCGAATACTCACCACATTTCTGTTCTTGACAATGTCCTTGTAAGCAGGCTCGGGCCACGACTTTCCAAGCTTGGCTTGGACCTGGTAGAGGCACATCGCCAGAATGAGAAGGAGAAATACCCCAGGGAAGATCAGCCATAAGAATGGTCTCAGGTTGGCTAGAGATGTGAAAAGAAAGTCAGCATGAGTCAGAGGACGTGCTCTCAAATCCTCAAGGACTTTCACAGAGCTCTTTTATCATCAAGTCAGCATATGTGTGAGGAAACAAAGAATTCACAAGAGTTTGAGAGACAATGCATTTACGCATCTTTCAATTTAAAACGAATTAGATATATATCCACCCAACTGAGCTTTGAATCAGGAGCCAGATCTTGTTTCATGTTGCCTGGAATGACTTACATTTAAACATAGCATGTAATTATCATAATTATGGTCACTATGCACTCTTACCTATTATGGTGATAAGGAATTTTCTGTCATTTCCCGTTTCATTGAAACAAACTCCAAACAAATTCCCCTCTCATAATAAGCTAAGAGTATATAACTTCTTTTTCATTAATGCTCAAAACTCACTTATTCAATCAACAGTAACTTTTTTTTTTCTCTGCTGCATATACATATCACAATGTTTGTAATCACATTCTGTGTCGTAACTGTCAGATGGATGGGAGGATTGTAATCTTATCCATGGACATTACAAGTGGCATTGGACCCATGACCTTATGAGTGGAAGTCCAACATCGTAACCAGCATGCCATCCTATTTCCTCATGTAATAATGTTCTCTTTCTCACAGAAACTGGTTAAATCAAGTGCCAGCCACCTGTAACAGTTTGGGAAAGATCCATCTAATGATTTGCGTGATCAGATGTACAACCCTAACAGTATCAATAATCCTTGAAAATATTGGAGGCTGTTTTGTAGTACATATAGTATTATATCTCATACGTACTGTACTTCTTGCCAAGTTTTGTGTGATCAAGGACAACATGATCTACAGTTAATGTTTCATGGGGAAAAACATCCCTAACAATCACTACTAAATGTGACAATTGCAGGCCTGATATTAAAACACTCTCAAATCTGCCCAAAACTTTGCTGCTTCCCTGTAACAATCTAGTCACCAACAGCTTGCTGTACTCACTGGGTATTGGCTCACATGCTTTGTAGGAAGTAGAGGCAGGTGCACCAAGCAGCGCTTTCCCATTGTGGATGTTGACCGCTAGGACCCGGAAGTCAAATTTGGTGCCTTGCTCTCCGGCCTGACTACAGTCCAGTGTGAGCTCAGCACTGGTCCGCGACACATTTACTGTCTTCCACTCATCAATGTCATCGCCAGACTGGGTGCCTACCAGCATTGACACCCAGTACTGCGTTACGCTGGGGTGAGTGGATGTCTCCTCAAGGGCTTGCATGCGGTGCGAAACCTGGTAGTAGGTGATTGGTCCGTTCGGATGGGATGGTGACTTCCAACTAAGCCTCACTCCGCCGTATCTAGTGCTGGAGATGGGCAGGAACTCTGGCTGTTCAGGGACTATTCGGAAGCAGCAAGAACATGGAAGGTACTTTAACAATTCTTTCCTGACCTTGATCACAACAGTAAAGACATCAGCTGTCTGAATCATTATGAACTATCAATATCCTTTGATGACTCTGGACAGTTAAATACTTGAGGAATTCAACATAACTTTGTTGCTCACTATAGAATTGGTCTGTCAATTGACACAACATATTCCTAAAAACTGTAATTAATTCCTGCAATGTATTATACTCTTCGTTGACTTCATAGCCAATACACACATCAATCTCTTGATCATTCATAAACAGCTGGTGTATACAATGTATGTCAAGATTAAAGGGTAGGTACAGTTCTGGTCGAGGTGAGGATTTAGCTTTTAACATTTTGCGAGATATTCAGAAACCACTCTATGAGATGTCAAAGAGACTGCGATTCTAAGGGGTATCAAAAGTTTATTTGATGAAAATCGGTTTTGAAATGACTGAGATATCCAAAAACTAGACATATCGCTACGGCTACTGATATGCCTCCGCCATAATGCATGGTTCTCCTAATAGGTCTATAGTACAATGTCTTGACAATGTGTGATGACAGTTTCACACAATTGGCAAAATATTAAAAGGACAGGTTTGACACAAATGTGCTGAATGTTCACTTTCCTAGAACTAGGTTCAATTGGATGAATGATTAAAATGTCAGAGTGCAGGTATTTGGGGAACTGATGATTTTTACTTGACTTTTGACCCTTTTATAAGTTTATGCATTGAGTAATTTTCAAGGTATTGAGGAAAAGTATAATTTCAGTATCAAATGGGAAAATAGCATTATCTAAACCTGGCCTTTGACCTTTGACCTCACAGTTCCAAAGAGAATCACTGTTAGGTTGAACATGCATAAATATGTAAGTTTCATGATGATACCTGGAGTTACTTTCGAGATATGGAGGAAAAAGTGCAATTTAGCACTTTCACTTGACCTTTGACCTTTTGACCTTTGACCTTTTGGCAAGAAACTTCCCCAAAAATATATATTGGGTAATACATGCCATACATCAAGTTTAAAAAAAAAACAAACCTTCAGGCATATTGCATTCTCAGGAAAGTAGTGATATTTTGAGGAGTTGACCTTGACCTTTGACCCCCTGACCTTTGACCCACGACCCCAACTTCCCTAGATAATCACTGCCCATCAGTACAAGCATATATACTAAGTTCCATGAAGATACCTTGAACCATTTGCGAGATATGGAGAAAAACATGAAATTTCAATTTTTTTTCACAAAATATACTGTGACCTTTGACCTTTGACCCTGTGACCCTAAAATCCACACAAAGTATTATCCCCCAAGGATATACCCTCATACCAAGTTTGATGTAAAACCACCACACGGTTCTTGAGATATCGACAAAAACAAAACGGGACGGACGGACGTACGGACGGACGTACGGACGGACGTACGGACGTACGGACGGACGGACGGACGGACGGACGGACGGACGACCCGAAAACATAATGCCTCCGGCCACTTCGTTGCGGAGGCATAACAAGGTGAAACAAAGAGATCCTGATAAAAGGCGTGGCCTGTAGTCTTTTCTATTATTATCACCTTTTTGGATATCTCACCCATTTGAAAACCAATTTTCATCAAATAAACGTTGAATCCTTCTTAAAATTACATGCTCTTTCATATTTCACAAGAGGCTTCTCAGTATCTCACTTAGGAATGTTCAAAACATTAATCCCCACCTAAACCAGTACTGTATAGTCTCTTTAATACCAAACCACAAATGATCTTCAGGTGTAAGTCCATATGCAAGGCAGATTGGCAAACTCTGATGTGGAATAAACTACCTTGGTATTCTGGCAGTGATGATCTTTGCCACTCAGAGCTATAAAACTATAAGTGCTATAGGAAATAGTCTATTCTACACTGTACATATTATATCTAGTACAATTAAGGGCTTTTTACACTTGCAAATTTTTGCTTAGTCCCGTACCAACGGTGGGGCTAAGGGGGGGCCTTAGCCCCACCGTTGGTACCGGACTTTCCTTAGCCCACTTTCTGTTTACACTCGTTTTTGCCAAAGTGGGCTAGCCCCACTGATAGTCCCGTACTATCTGGCCCTGCAAAATAGCAGGGTTAGCACCGCAATTGCGGTGCCAAGCAAACGAGTGTAAACAGAACGAAAATAAAAATAATCCGGGGCTAAGCGACGGAAACGAAGTCCGACCCCCACCGACCAATCAGAAACGAGATAATTAAGTACTGCTGGTGTGTACGTGTACAGTGCACAGGTAATCATGAATAATGCATGTGGTTTGGAAAGTACCGCACTAAGAAATATGAGTGTAAAAAGGTCAATTTTCTCCTTAGCCCCGGACAAGAGCTTAGTACGGGACTTTTTGGCGAGTGTAAAAAGCTGAAAAAATTGGTACGGGACTAACGATAGTCCTGGGTCAGAGAAAGTACGGGGTTAAGAAACACAAGTGTAAAAAGGGCTTTAAAGAGATATTTTCATTGGTCAATTTTGGTCTGTGATGACTGGCAAATACATTGGTACTGCTTTCAAGTGTGTAATACAATGGTAAGACCAACCATATTCCATCTCATCAGCTCCTAAAGGCCAGGTATCAATCCTCATCCCCTCCCATTTGAAAAGTCACCCGTCTTCTCACCTCCTATGTCAGTGACGTGGATGACTTTATCTGATAACTCCCCTCCTTCAGTGGTCCATGCCTGTACTTGAAGTGAGTAATTTGCATGACCGTACAGTCCCTCCACTGTATAGCTGAGGTTCTCCCCCGCCATGTATTCATGCTTGTCCAATGCCACATCCCCCTCAAGGAAGACCTTGTAGTACTGGATGACACCATTCTTGATCTGCGGGGCGGACCATGCTATTCCAATGCTTGTGGAAGTTACAGTGGTGACCCTGACGTCCACTGGCTTACTAGGCCCTAGAGATGGTAATTGACCAATTAAAACAAATACAGACATTTATGGTAAAGAAAAATCACAAAAAACTGTCACATTTTTGTCTTTTCATGTTACGTACATTCCCCACTAAGTCTAGAATTGGTATAAAACACCGTGTTCAAAAGAAGTTAAGTGTTGTTATTGTCTTTTCTAATCAATATTAAGCCTTTAAGTTAAAAAACAACAAACTTTCAGTAAATGCTCATCGACCTACATCATACAGTTTCATAATATATGCTTCATATGTACATTACCCGCAAAATTCTCATGTTGGCAAAAATTCAAATAGACTGCTTCTTTGAAACAATTTTGGGGAAAAGTTATCTCTCATTGAAGTGTTCTAAAAGATTGCATTGTAATTGGGGGTGGGGGGGGGGGTGGGTAATGCACAATGGAAACGGAAAATAACCTGACATCCCTGAAATGTACCCTTTTACCTTGGAAATACCCATATAGCATTTGTCTTACCAGTGATATACGACTGATGTGTATAACTTGTTTTCATCAAAGCATTACATGCTGTACTGTAAAAGTGGATATTTTCACAAGAGTAATTTTTCGCAATCGGCCAGGTAGGATGAATATCGAATGTTTATAATTCTGCAGAATCAGGACATCAACAACTAGACCATGCAAAATATTTGTGTGCTTTTATTTTCATAGTAGCTTCTGGTTGTGCAGTGTGGTGTGGTACTTGCATACACCTTATACTTCCATTCACTGACCTCTCTGGCTGGACGTTCCAACGGATGGATGGTCACTCCTCGGTCCCTCACCCACACTGGTGTTGGCCGACACCCAGACGAGATACTGGGAAAATGGCTTTACACCGGTCAGTCTCACAGGTGTGGCTTCATGCCGTCCGAAGCTTGGCTGTTGGATTGGCTCTGGGGAAGACATGGAAACAGCTCTAGGCACACGTAGTATGCATCTTATTTTCAGATGCTGAATTCTAGCTCAGACAAAATTTCTGAAATACATTCAGATACAGTTAAACCTGTGTCCAGTGACCAATCAAGGAAAGCATCAATCAAGGTAGACATGGATGTCCATTACTATTGTGTTATTGATAGTAAAAATGACCATTAACTAGCATATGAACAATTATATAGCTTATTTACAGGTAGGCCATACAGTCTTTCTGCCTATGAAATAATGATGCCAATAGGGACTTTACCATTGTATGGCATTGTCATCTCAGAATAGCAAGTTCAGAGAATGAGACTCTTTTCTTTTTCCACTTTTAATCTTTTTCGACAGTTTAATTGGCAGAAGAAACAAAAATAAAAACACTTGTTGACACGTTGACATAATACAGATAAAAATAGTATTTATTCATGCACTTTGACACCCTCATACAGTTCAGAGTTTCACGATTTCTGAAATTGACCCAGGCAGCATAATGTTAAACAGTGTTTTTTACTGTAAAAATAAAAGACTCCATACCAACGCAGCTTGTTGAATTCCATGAATCTGACCACCCTTGGACGTCCCCACTCTCTGAGAGGTCAACCAGGAGACAGTAGTAGGCCGTGTGTCCAATGATCACCCCATGGGCCTCCTCTCCTGGCACCTCGATCCAGTCCAGCTCCAGGCTGTTGGTTCCAGGAACTGCCGTCACAGTGAGGTTTGTCGGTGCTGCCCCAGGCACTGATACCAGAAAGGTCCGACAACGTGATATTAAGTGGATTTGAGACGGGTGAAGTCTTTTCATCCACAAGAAATGCTAATGCAGCATATCACGCATGTCTGCTTCAAATGGTTAAGTACATTTCTGCCTTAAGTCTGTAATGATTACTTCCTTTCCATCTATACTAAGCATAATTTCACCACAAATTTTGACGTCAAGTTCAAGTTCATTTTTTCTCCATCTCCAACATTATGACTAGCACATGCATACAAGGTGAATAAAATGAAAAGGAAAGCAATAATGAAGTCTCACATCTCTGAATCGAGATACAATTCATACAGAGAGAAAGAGAATGGTGAGAAGAGTTTCGCATGTTTTTAATTCCGCGGAATCAGACACCAAGTACAGGAACAAACAGCAAGCAAAAATATTTGTGTGCTGTTATTTTCGCGCTAGTTTGTGGTTGCGCGAATGCGCAAAAATTTCAACACTGCGAAAAATTTCCACTTTTACAGTATTTGTATAAGGAAAGTATTCACTATCCCATTGTTCTCCAAATGGTTCTAGTCATCAAAATTTGGTGGTTTGGTGACATTTCCACTACAGAACCAAATTTAACCCCTTGAGGACGAGTCCCGAGTATACTCGGGCAAGTGTCCATGAAAAATTTGTGTACTAGCAAAATCAGCCAGTCCTCAATGGGTTAAGGAGCTCCCTCACTCAATTTCAAACCTCACAGAGGACCTACATTGTACCAGTAAGCCTGTCCATTACAAATGTTCTGAATCATCAGTTTTTTTGTAACACTTTGCTGTGAAATATTTCATAAGAATAACCAATAATCATAGCAATGGTTTGTGATGTCTTTTTCATATGAAAATAGATTGATGGATAAACCTTATAAACATGTATTCTGATCTCCCTGAATTCCATTTCTTAATACTTAGAATGATGATGATGATATTATTGACCATAGTACAATGTAATAATTATGATAATAATAATAATGATAGTAGCAATAAAGATAATGAAAATATGATAATAGTTGTATGAATAATACAGATGATTTTAATGGTGATGAGAATGATATATAATCATCATCATCCTAACTATAATATTGATAATAATGATAATAATATTGGTAACAATAAATCATGTAATGTTTTCAGCAAACATCGTTCAAGCCTACCCCACTCAGCTGTTTTATTCCGCACTTGAGATGATCGTGAACTCTCCCCTTTAGAGTTTGTAACGGAAACATAGAAGTAGTAGAGCACATATCCCTTCAGCTTATCAATGACGACAGAATGTTCGTTGGGAGAAACCTCTCGGCTATTCCTGTCATATGCGGGCAAGGGACAAAACAAACATGCTGTAAAACCACAAACATATGTGACTTGAAACTTTTAGAGAATTGGAGTCAAAGGCCTCTTTTTGCGAACTTTTATAAATCGCCAATTGTATTGAATGTATTGTTTAGACGAAATGTTAGCATGCATTTTACTTTCTCAAATCTTGGATTACCGCTAAATTCGTAAACGTTTCATGAATACGGACATTTCTGGTTTATATGACAGTAATGTCATCATGCATTTAGCAGAACTACATAGAACTATCTTTTTCACATACATGCTTATACACATGCACACACACATACACACACACACCAAAAAAAAAAAAAAAACCCTCCATATACTGATGTATAATGAAGAATATCAGCAAAGGTAAGAAATGCTTAAAAATTGAGAAATTCCACATACTTGCTCGGTGTGAAAAACCAAGTTATAAGAAAAACAAATTTTAGTTCAAAACTATCATTTTTGTTATGAGTGAAGGAAAAACAAGGGCAATATCCAATATGGTAAAAATTAGTAAAATACATTTACAACTCTATGTTGGCCATTTATGTCACTACCTATTAGAATCCGCAGAGATCACAGTAATGCAAAGACTGTGTATGACTCCATGTTTATACTACTCAGGGTCAAAACACACTGACTGGATCCAATAAAAAAATGAAATTATGTGAATTAACACCGTAAGATGCTAGAAATAACAAAGACATAACATACAGCCATGTCTTAATGGTTTTGGCTCCAACTGATATGTAAGACATACTGTAAAACGAGGAATGTTCGCGTGCATTTTAATTTCGCGAATTTCACGAGCGCCAAGATTCGCGAAATTAAAATGCACGCGAAAGTTCTTGTCTACACTATATGCATTGAATGCCAGTGGCAGTTCGCGAAAATATCATGCCGCAAAAAAGGCCGTCGGCTCCAATTCGCGAAAAATTCATGCCGCGAATATATCATGTTTTACAGTATGGCTGAAGTACAATCGTAAATAAAACATTTAATAGACAAATAGGAAGGGAGACATATTGATGCATAACACAAAGATGACAAGAAAAAAAAGACAGTTCACATCACCATTAACTTTTACTTTGTGAACAATGTAGATAAAACATAGACTAGTAACAAAATCTGAGAAAAGGAAGGTATTCATGGAAGTATTGAAATTTCAGATGTTTTCACAGCAAAGTAATATTGGCATTTACACACTTAATACGCCAATTGAATGAGGTGATGATGTCTTTGTCTCTCAAGTCTGCAACTGAATTTCTCAAAAATCTTCCTACATTTCCTTTTCTGATATCAATTAAAATCTGGTTATTCAATCATATATACATTACATAATATACATATATTTTGTATAATTACCTCCACCAAGGGAGGAGGTTATGTTTTCGTTACCGTTGGTTTATTCGTTCGTTTGTTTGTTCGTTTGTTTGTCCGTGTGCAAAATAACTCAAAAAGTAGTTAACAGATTTGGATGAAACTTGCAGGAAAGGTTTAGAATGACACGAGTAACAAACGATTAACTTTTGGTAGTGATCCGAGAATTTTGGGGGAATTTATGAAGGATTTTTGATATTTTGGCAGGTAGGGTCAATGAACTTGGTAGTTCAGACTGCGCGTATTTGAGGTTTGCATGCACGCACTAAAGTGCGTGCTCTAGTTTCTGCTAGGGCGAGGCGCGCCGTGCAGCTGAGAGTTTATGATGTAACAAACGCTTCTATATTGGGAAATCGGGCGACTCTCAGCACACAATGCTGTAAGTATGTATGGGTTGAAATCACTGATATCTTTATGGAAGAACAAGCAGTGGTGGAAATGAGCTGCATACTTGACGGAGGTCTGCACTCTTAGAGTGCTTCTCTAGTTTTTATATGTGATATGACAATTTAACTTATGATAATATGCTTTGATAAATGTATATTTTCTGGGAAACAATTACTTTACATTGACGGATGGTTGAAAAAGTATATCAAATTGAATTGAATTACAAAAAAATGCAGGATAGCTAGATTCTGTTTCTTTCATTTCATCATTCAAAATTCCGAGTAATCTGGTAATATTTTCTTTCAATTACTTCATTCATTTATTCTATTTATTTCAATATTGTAAAAATACATAGAAAATTAGTCTTCACAGGCTGAAAATGAGAATAATGTAGAAGTTGGCAACTTAATACGAAAGTCCTTTTGTGTAAGACATTGTACTTCGATACGCTACCAGTGCTTGTACCAGTGCCGCATGTAATTTGCTTACATGATTGTAACTTGATTTCCTTGTCATGTTATATCTTTTTTGTGAAAAATACAGAAATCAAATCAAGTAAGATAAAATTATGCATAATTGTAAAATGCATATTGTATGATTTACATAATAAACTTGATATTCTTCAACATATTACTATCTAGACAAAATTTCTTTGTAACAATAATGTTCTTATTTTGTGAAAAATGCAGCAATGAAGTCAAACAAGATAAAATTTTATACAACACCTCAGAATGATGTCGAATTCTGATTGGCCAAGAACATGTCACATGACATTCAATAGAAAATACCTATCAAACTCATTGAGAGTGACAGCCATACAATAGGCCCCTGGCATGGGCCTATTGCACGGCTCGAAGGTACTATAGCACGGCTTCGCGGGGGGCTACTAATGCATGGCCGCTCACAGAGTTCTGTGGCTCACACCCGTAGCAAAGCGCCAGCAAACTACATTGTACAGTGTACGTGCTGGCCGGCTGCGCTGCGCTGCCGGTAAGTCTCACAGACCAGGCGCGGCGGAGTACTGCAACGTTAACGTGTACGCGCAGTTACTAGTCTTTACCTAGCTAGTTGCATGTATCACGGCCTTTACACCTACTGCTGTGTTTTTACTTTTGACTCTGATCTGCTACGTGGACCACAGTGATCCCAAAATCAAGACTTCATTTCAAGTTGAGAAACCGTAATTTGATTATTTTTCTGTGTTTTTATACAAAATCATTTTCGGAAATAGAGTCTAGACCTACTACTAGATCTACCGACATCTCAGATCGGCCTAACAGTCAGGCCTAACTCGATCTAACGTTAGCGTAGAATGGGTATAGACCCTGCGGAGTTTGTGATTCCTGTGACTGTGTGGTCGAATCATGACGAGTGTTTGAAAGCAGTACACAGGGTGGTTTACAATTCTCTGCCTAATTGTTACATTTATTTTTGGGCCTTCCTGAGTTGGCGGTCACTAATTTTGTATTGTGATTGTGGACAAAGTGTTGTATAAAACGAATAATTTATGATTTTGTTCGTGCATTGGGGCACGTAATACCGCACTCGGCGCGAGATTCGCCACTGGTCTATTCAACGCGGCGCTACGCGCCTTGTTGAATAGACCAGTGGCTCATCTCGCGCCTCGTGCGATATTCGTGCCCTATGCACTCACAACTCATAAATTATTCGTATAATATAGCGTGGTTTGGGGAATGAGTATGGTACAGGACTGTAGCCGGGAGGACCAAATCTTCAGGACTTACTCCATTAAGTCTTGATCCGTTGCCTTCATCCAGTAGACAGTGTATGCAGTGATGTAGCCCTGTACCACAGTGGGCTCATCCCAGCTTACTAGGATAGACTGGTGTGATAGTGTCTTGGCTGCAACTCCAGTGGGTCTCTCTGGTGCTGGAGGGGGAAGAAAGGTTAACATTTCAGTAGATCTTATATTATACACCCTTCACATTAGTTTTAACCCTTTCTGACGTGCCAGCGACTCTGGACAGTGTTTACAGTTTGGGGGGGGGGGGGGTTCTGGTACACCTGCAAAATTGTCAAATTTCGCTCCAAAATGTATACGTATGCTTGAGAAATGTGTAGAATAACGCTGTAACAACAAGATTTTCGTTGGGTAAACCACGAACCACTTACTCGATCAGGGTCAGGCTAACTCGGACTCGGGAACAACTCAGCCTCGCTTTGATGGCGGGGCTGAGTTGTCCCTCTGGATTGTACAGTCTTTTGCTATGGGAGCACATTGCGTTCTGGCTAATCACAGTTATGGGCTGAGCAGATACAACGCACACATCAAAGAACCTCTTTTGCATGCATTCAAAATGAACGTGCGCCTATGTATAGAATATGGCGATCATGAACTGCGTATAAATTGTCTGAAAGAGGGCCGAGTTGTCCCTGAGACCGAGTTAACCTGGATCCTTCTGGAATAAAAGTCTGTATACCGACTTTTACTTTTGATCTCAAAATACTCCAAAACAACTCATCTTCCTGGCAAATCGTGTCAGCCAGGTAAGTTTCTTGGTAGCCTCTTTCAATATATTGCAAGCAAATATGAAATGGTGCATGACGGGTTCTCAAACCTTTACCAAAACTATATTTCCACTCCAAGATTGGACTGAAATAAGCATAGTACACAAACATTACAGAAAAAAAGAAATGAGCAAAAGCAGAGGCCAATCAATAAGAACTCCACTTTAATGACTTTACATGCTCCTCAAAAAAGAAAAAGAAAAGAAAAAGAAAAAAGGAATCAATACAGTAAGCATTCCATACTTTCCTCACTTTGTTAAGACAGTCTGTCATGAGACAAAGGTATGTGGTAGAGGAAGTCTGGAGTTAACTTTTAATTTACTATGATGATGACAACTTTAGTTATTCACTATTTATATACCTTGTGTCAAATCTAGATATGTTCCTTTCAATCTGAGGTTTCCATTTGATTGTTGTGTGGTTTCGCATAATACACTAACAAGCTGATGCAAGCTAATAATATATATAGACCACATGCAGGAGACAAATTCAGTTGTTTTGTGTGAAACAGCAATGACAATATCCAATTATATCACTTTGTTGACTTATCTTGTATGTTCCAATCCATGTGTACAATAGACAGCAAAAAAGGAATATTCTGTTTTTGTTTGCTACCAGACAACTGTTCAACATAATTTTCAAAGTCTCTTAATAATGCCACAGTGATAACTGATTCCAAAATTGGCGAAACACTTTTGAAAACTAAACTTCCTCTGTTTCTCCCAAACTGGCAAAACTTTATAAATCTAATTCTAATAGTGTTCAGAATATATGTGACCTGCTACAACAAAAGGGTCCTAAAGTCGCGCACGGTCGAAGCCGTGAAAATCGAGTTTGAAGTCAGAGCGTCAAAATTGGTCAAAACTTACGATTTTCTGATTTTGACATATTATTGTAGTCTGACATATCTTCTATCATCTGTCGAAATTTTGAAGCAAAATGGTGAAAGAAAAGACCAAAAAATAGCGTTTTTCTGGGCCATGTTCTTTGGCGTCTCAACGAAGCAGAACTGGTTCGAAAATTTGGATTGAGCGCCACAGATAGGCTCCGCCCCTAACAACGACCAGAGTGATCTCATTGGTCAGTTTGCTGCTTGCTGCTTGCCGCTAACCGAAGCGTGAAGCTCACACACTGCCCAGTCGACTGGTGCGTGCAGGCGGGGTGCGCTATGCCCAGCCGCTTCTCCTGGCATCCTGGTCACTGATTGGTCGGTGAGGAGACCGCCGACGCTGTGCTTGAATGAGCATTTCGGGAGTTGCTAGGGCTTGCCTTCTATTGTCCGGAGGTGAAAACTGACTTGCGTGTCCCTTGATCGCGATTGCGTCGCAAGGAAATCTTTTAGGGTGCTTTTCTCGAAACAGTGATTTCCCAGACGTCTCAACATGCTCTCTTTTAAACATCGATATCTCCGCAGCCGATTATTTTTATAAGATGTGTTATATATCAATTTAAAGCAGAAAGATTAGGAAATTATGCCATGCAATTTTCAAATAATTGACCTCACCCGACTTTAGGATCATTTTGTTGTAGCGGGTCACATATGAGTTGTTACTATTTGGCCCTTTATCTTTTTGTTATGTAAGATATGCATAGAGAGTTGGAGATGCCATTTAAATGATGAAAAGATGACAACCCCCCCCCCCCTTCGAAAGAAAAACAATAAACAATATTCCTTTTTCTCATATATTTGGGCACAGACAAAACTTATCTGCTACTGAGAACAAACAAAAACATATCACTCTTATAATATACCCAGAACAGATCTGAGGAAAAGTTTTCTCTGGAGAACACGGAAAATTGGTGAATTTATTTTTACAACCAAATGGAAAGCTGCTCAACAACTAAAGTCACAGAGTTTCATACCAATTTGCCTTTCTTTCGAAACTTTTAAAGATAATATAAAGTTTTGGTACCTCAAAAGTTTCCCTGAGTTTCCTAGTCTTAGTTTGTGTTTCAGGTTAAAGTACCTTTCATATAACTAACACTGTGAGACGTACTCGCCCCAAAGTGCTCTCATGTCTTAGTAATCATGCAATAATGGTTTCGTACAATACGTGTATATTGATTGTCGCGGTACCGCGTCGAGTCAAACTAACGGCTCGGTCAAATTTTTCAGAGCCCGCTCTGCTCTGGTACGAAACCATTATTGCATGATTACTAAGACGTGAGAGCACTTTGGGGCAAGTAATTCTCACAGTGCTAGTTATATGAAAGGTACAGTACTTTAACCTGAAACACAAACTAAGACAAGGAAACTCAGGGAAATTTTTGAGGTACCAAAACTTTATATTATCTTTAAATGTTCATAACTTTCTCTCGCCCCCCCCCCCCCCCCCCACCCAACTGATCTACTTCTCAGATTTTTCTGTTTTCATACAAAGCAACACAATGTCAGGATGGGGTTTTCCTTTTAATGCAAACTTGACCCTGTACTTGAAGGCCCTTGAAAGTTCTCCAAGAGGAAAGCTCTCCAAGAGGAAAGGGATACAGGAAGGCTTAAGGAGCTTCCGTTCAGACACTCTCCACCACTTACTTGACGTCATGTCACCAAGAACCATCGACTCCACTGGGCCCAATCCCTGGCTGTTGTATGCTTGCACTTCCACCACATATTCACAGAACCTCTCCAGCCCTTCCGAAACAAATATACAACAGGGTGATTATCACAGAAACCATTGTGCACAATCAAGATCACACTAGTCTGATACAAATCATATCTTCATGAAATGAATACATGTTGATTAATCAGCCATGAGGTTTAACATGAGAATTTTGAGCTTTGGAGGTTCTATGCTTATCGATATTTTTTTTTATAATTCTTTTTTTAAAAAGTAACACTCTTTTTCTTTTCTTTGATAATGACTTTACAGGGGCACTTATTTGTATATTGTATACCTTCAGTAAAGCACAGCCGTACCTTACCCCCAAAATAGGCATGCTATAGCATTCATTCTCTCTTGCACTGTCACCTGCACACACGACGCACTGTCACTCGCACACACCTATACTTCTATTGTCTATTATACCAGTAGTCAATGGTGCTGCATGCTGTTTTTTTTCTTCTTTAAAGCGTCTAGTCACTGTTTTTCTTTTCCGTTGTTTTTTTTTTCTTTCTTTAGCAAAATGTGTTTCATGTATCAAGATTAAAAGTTTTATGAGTACATGTATAATTGGTGTTGTATTATATTCGTATTACATATAGAGATAGGGCCTCATCCACGTCTAGCTCTGCTTATGATAACGGTCCCCTGTATTGATTTCTCCTTTGTTCATAGATACAGTATGCCTTTAATATCTCATTTTGATTCATATTTCACTACAGACTGATGTTGTTACAGAAATGATATTTCTTGTATTGATTTGTATGTTAAAGGGTGTGTACAGTTCTGGTTGAGGTGAGAATTTGGCTTTTAACGTTTTGCGAGATATATATTCAGAAACCACTCTATGAGATGTCAAAGAGCATGCAATTCTAAGAGGTATCAAAAGTTTATTCGATGAAAATCGGTTTTGAAATGGCTGAGATACACAAAAACAAGGTGAAACAAAGAGATCCTAATAAAAGGCGTGGCTTGTCACCATTTATTATTATCACTTTGATAATTTGAAAACCAATTTTCATCAAATAAACGATGAATCCTTCTTTAAATTATATGCTCTTTCATATTTCATAAGAGGTTTCTCATTATCTCACTTAAGAATGTTATAAACCTGAATCCCCACCTCAACCAGTACTGTACGGTCCATTTAAACTCTCTCTCTCTCTACTCTCTTTTGCATACTCTGTATCACTCTGTTTTCATTTGTATTTGTATTTGGAGAAAGAAAATGCAGAAATAAACCAAACCAAACCAATATGATTTGTCACTTCTCCTGACAGCATCCTGATGCTGTCAGGAGAAGAGAATAAAAAATAAAATGATTTAGCCCTCTCTTTGCCAAGGACTTCTGACAGCCTATACGACATTATGAGGGTTTTTTTGTTGTTGCTGTTGTTGTTGTTGTTTTTTTTTTCCTTTGCCAATCGGTACTCAGAGCACACAATGGGATTTGTTAACCCACTGAAGATGGACTGATTTTGCTATAACATGCATTTCCCACAGACATCTCCTTGTAATAACAAAATTAAAGATACCCTGGGAGTACGAATGTTAAGACAGCCAATCCCTTTTGCATGCAAATTTTTGAAAAATTGGTGAGAACACTTAGGTATTGAAGAAAACACTATTTGGAAACCTCCTGTAAATTTCGAACTCAAGAGGGTCTTTATTTGTTTAGTTAAATTGACTGTTAAGATTTGAATAATTTTTGCATACGACGCAAAAATTACAAATCTAAATACTAGTCTAGTTTTACAGACCTGTGTGATGCACTTAGTTGTACACGTAATTCATGTAAGTGGTGTGTTGTTATTTGCCATTGATAAGAAAGTAAGAGAAGCTAGTGAATTCTTCTTTTCTGACAGCTTTAACATGCATGTCTGTTGTTCGAAGTATAATTATCATATTACAACCACAGGAGGATTAATGTATGCAGCTGTGCCTAGTACACAGAATACGTTACGGTGAGCATTTAGTGCATTATTTGAATTTTAATGGCTAACAACCTTCAAATATCACAGAAATGTTATAGATTTACAATAGTCTTGTCATTCTGGTGGAATATATCATGTTCTGTGCTATTTGGGAAGGAATGCAAAAGGGAAGGGCCATCTTTAAACATACATCAGTAATACGTTGAGGGCATATGTACTTTTTATTGTTCTGAAATTCCTTATTTTGGGGAAAATCAGGGTGATTAAAACAACAAACACTGACCTTGTCCTTGCTCCCATCACAAACTGATTATTTACAAAGACTGAAATAATAAAAATAATTCTTCTCTCACCCTCAATGTAAACTTGAGTTACGTCGACAGTGTAAAATCTTGTCCTGTTATCTCGGCACCCATCTGGTTGGGGAACTCGCACATTATATCCCAAGATGACACCTCGCTGCTCAGCTTCCTTCAAAGGCTATACGTTGCATCAGAGTCGACGATAAAAGCAAAGAAAGTTGACAAATGTGAGAAATGAATATGACAGATGATTTTGTTTTCAGACATTTATTTCTTTCATAAGGATGTTTTTTTCTACTGAATAGATTTCAACTCTTTAAGGGCACTGGGCTTGCATAGTTTTTGCTAAATTGGGCAAACATTGATTAAGTCTTATGCTTGTCAGGAACAACATTAGTGACTTGGGAAAGATAAGGATTACGATTAAGATGAAGATTACCATTTTGGTGCAGTGTAGTCCAAGAATGATATATTGCACACCGGTCAGAAAAATTTGACTCTTTAAAGTTTCACTTTCTTCCAAAATAATCATATGATCATTGTCATATCTATGATTCGTATTTTGAATTGTTTCTTGCTACTTGAAAGGAAGGCAAATTATAGACCTTACTATATCTTTAACCAAAATTTCAAATGCATTGGAAAAAAATTGCATAGTTATTTTCAAGTTGCTTTCTGAAACAATAAATTGGCTTTTGAACTAGCTAAAAATTGAACCGTCACCCTCAACCCCCCACCCCGAAACCTCACCCTGCTGACTAACACCTCACCTTCCATGAAATAAGAACATTTCGCAGGTAGAGGCTGTCCTCAGATCTGTTGAAATGTTGCTTCATTGCCAGGTTTTGGACTTTCCCACTTGGCTCTAGAAAGGCAGGGAAGAAGTGCAGAAATAAGGTGCTTGTGATGTAAAAGTGAGAAGAATTTTCCTTCTTCTGAATTGATACATCATATAACATTTGTCTACCATACTGACAATATATGAAAGATTTCACATCTTTTGAATCCATAAACTAGAACTAGAGAAGCACTCTGAGAGTGCAGATCTCTGCCAAGCAGCTCATTTCCACCACTGATCTTGTTCTGCCAGTGACTTCCACCCATATTGTATGCATGTTTACAATACCACTCATCTGCCGATGATGTGTGATATGCTTCCTATCCTAGAGAAAAATAACATGAGTTTTCATTTCAAACAACATCAGTATGATATAATACATGCATCTCATCAGAACATATACTCTCGGATTACGACATATTAGGTGAAATAAAAATGATTTTACACAAAAAATGAGATCTAAATTCACACTGGACAGTAACATGTTGGGTATACTGCAAGCCACTGCTGCTGGAAAAAAAAAATATATATGTATATATGTTATACTCTTCAGTCAGCTTGGAAGTCATAACAGAAAATATGAATTATTCACCCAATAAATGCTCAGCCACACTCCAAATTGTTTCACACTTATTGCACTCTACCTCTGCATGAGTTAGTGTCAAAATAAGGTTACAGAGGGTACCAGATAATTAACAGCACAATGACAATCCACAGGGAATTTAGACTTATTAAAATCATAATCTAATAAACGGTAAAAGTGACAAACGGATAATGTATACATTTCTTTTTTAAGTGACATGGCAGTATCCTTGGGGTAGGCAAAGAGAAATAACCACACGATGAGATACTCAACCTACATCAAATCCAACTAGAAATGTCGCTATGGCGACTGGTATGCCTCCGCCATAATGCATGATTCTCCTAATAGGTCTATAGTACATGTGGACAATGTGTGATTACATTTTCACAAAATTGGCAAAATATTAAAATGATAAGTTTGTCACAAATGTGTTGAATGTTCACCTTCCTTGCCCGAGGTTTAATTGGATGAATAGGAGAGCATATATTTGGGGATTTAACCCATCCCCGTCAGCTCCCACAAAAAACGTGGTTTTTATTATTTATGACCAAAAGAGGGCGTCCTAGGACCTCAGGCTTGGCCAGGAGCTGTAGAATAATTTTAGCCAATCACAGAGATCCTTACTGGGACTCAGAAAAATAATTTATGCAAAGAAACATATTTTAGAATGTCTCTTATTGGCCAAAACACCTGCCAGGGGTTCGAGCCTGCTGAGAAACTAATCAATATTCATGTTGACAGCGCGCATGTATCTTTGTTGCCCCAGCAACTGCAGTGATTTCTTACGCGCGGTATCGTGATATCGATCTCCTCATAGAGTGCTTGACGATATCTCCTTGTGTGTGTACGTGTACTGCTATGCTGGGGCACGGGGGGTGTTTGTTGAATTCCATTTACGTTAGTGAGTGTGGGTAACTTCTCTGGTTTCCCGTCCATTTCTCTCTCTCTTTTCTCTCTTTTGCTTTCGTATCATTCTATATCTTTCATTCTCAGAGTACAATCGTACTTCTGAGAGTGTATTGTTCATTTTTTCTAAGTGATTATCTCGTTTGCAACAATTTAGAGGTGAGTTTTTGTCCTAGTGTTTGTTGAGTTTTTTGATTGAACACGATGTAGCTTACCTACGTATGTGCGCAAAACATCGTAGTTTGTGTGGCACCCACTCGTTTGTTTTCCGTGTAAGCATTTTTGCCGTAGTGTCTTCATCGTTCGTCTTCCAAGCATCGTGTTTTCACCCTAGTTTTTCTCATCGTAGTTTTTTACCTCGATTTTTTTTTTGGGTGCAAGATGTTCTGTGTATTTTTTTCTACGGTAATATGCCATCGTTGATGATCTTCGTGTATTCATTACTAGTTTTTCACCTCCGTTTCATTTTTGTGTACAACTAATGTCTAACGTGGCGTAGTTACAACTATGTTTAGAGGGACCCCGTTTAGAGCTAGTTAGCTAGGTCTGCGATGTCTGTATCGTTTGCTGATATGTCTTGTGAGCTGAGAGTGACTATGATGGGAGTGATATTCAGGGTTTTGCTGTGGTTGAGGTGATGGCAAGATGTAATTTATTTTGTGTAACCATGTATGACATTGATGGCGAGTAAAACTACGACACGAGTAGCCTAGCCTAGGCCAATGACGAGAGTGACACTGAAGAAACGGGGGCTGATGCTCGCTCGTCCAATCGTGCACGGGAGTGGTCTAGAGACCTGCATTTACAGTTGTGTATTTATTTTTTTTTTTCCTTTTTCTTATTCACTCGGGTATTGTGCTACCAAAATTCGTGTCTCTGAAGAAACTCAACCAAAAGCTTGACAACAAGTTTGCATCAGGTCTATTCTGTAGTACTAGCACTAGGTTCTAGATCTAAATCATAATGGCGATGCTAGTTTAGTTTTCATTTAGAACTCGATGAAATCCATTTTCTTTGCTCATTTTTCAACTGATAAATTATTTAGAACTGTACTTAAATTCTGATGTACTGCATTCACCATTGTAATAAAAAAAGTGCCTGCTGATCAGGTGTTTCATTGTATCCTTTTCATTTCCTCCCTATCCTTTTGGTTTCCTTCCTGTCACTTTCTTCTTTGACCCTGGATGAAAAAAAAAAAATCCCATCTTGCCATGTAAAGACAGAATACATAACCATCATGAAATATCATGACATTGAAATAATACTAAGAAATATTCAAGTGACCAAAATACTTGTTTGTGAAAATAAACAAATGAAAGGTGATTTCTTTATGGAGCAGTTCTTTCAAATGTCAAACAGCTTCGATAATGAAGCAAGTGAAATCTGAAAACTATCCTGGCAACAAGTTGAAATTGATAGGGAATTCTGACAAAAACTGTCACACCATTTGATGTTTGAATTTGTCTTTTTATTGGATGAGGTTATACAACTAAGTGCCGCCGATAAAATAACAATCCTCTCAATTTGAACAAGAGTACACTAGTACGACTCAGTAAACAGCTGATTATTTATGCATCGTATCCATGGGCAACTGCGGGGTAACTGCAAGAAGGCGCAGGAAATTAGACTTGATTCAAGAACGACTATTTATTATTATTTTTTATTCAAACTATTTTTTTTTCTTGGACTGAAAAAAAAACCCCAAAATATTTCATATTACGCTTCTAAAATATAAAATGAATATATGAAGTCTTTTTATCGTGATTTTATGAAGAATTAGAATTATTGAAAAAAATATAGATACTAGACGGGCTGAAGAAGGAAGTCTAATTTCACCCCAAGAATTTGCAACACACCGCATCTCGGGTGCATTCCTAGCGTTCTTGCCGCACTCTCTCACGATCACCTAGCTAGGCCATGTGCACAAGCCAGTCACATGTTCACAGTACACACGTTGTTAGCCAGTTCACCGATCTCATTCCTGATCTCGTGCGTGTAGAAAATTCTCTCAAAACTAAGCCAGACATGATTTTGGAACATACATTACAATGTCAAGACCTTTTCAGTGGACTTTGAATTCGCTAGTTGTCTGTTTTAGCTCTTGAATGTACGACTTCGAACGTCCGATTTGTTTTCTACTACACCACGTGGAGTTCGTATTTTTTCAGCCCCATGCTTCTCCACACACGTCACACTAGCACTGTGTACCTGTACACACACAAGCCATCGCGATCGAAGTTTGAGCGATAGCGATAACATGTGCGGAGCAGACATGCGGATTTCAGCACAGGGTAAATGAGTAGTTGAACGTATCACGATTGTAAAACAAATCTTTTTCTATGTCTCTGCAAATTTGAATTAGGCTATCTCAGCATAGATAGATTATGATACATTACAAAATAGATTAGCCATAGCAAGAACTTGCTTACATGAGAGTTATTAGATAACGTTGCAAAATAAAAACCCCGTCATTGAATGGAATGTTCCAGAGCTATCTCGGGGGGGGGGGGCTCGAGGACATTATGGACACGTCGATTCGCAAGTGGGTAAGATGTGATTACAGATGGCTTGAAATGAAGAGGATTTATCGATGAAATACACAGAAACAATATTTTTTCATAATTCCTGCACAATTTATTATTTCTTTTCATAAAATTCACATAAACTAGTGCTGTATTGAGTCAACTAAGTGCATATTAGCACGAGTGTACACGCATCATCCCTCCTGCCTAGTGGGAATAACACAGGCAGTTTTTTCGATGACGTATGAATGCTCTTCGCGTGTAGATCGCGCCGTAGGGAAGATCGCGCCCAAGTTCATGGCCAACTTACTAGGCAGGCACGATATTACAGATTACACAGAGGCCCGTACGTGGATGGGTTAAGGACTTAAACTTGACTTTGCCCATTCATAAGTTTATGCATTGAGTAATTTTCAAGGTATGGAGAAAAGGTGCAATTTCTGTATTGAAAAGTACATTGTTATCATTTTCATCTGGCCTTTGACCCTAAATTTTGTAGGATAATTACTGTCAGGCAGAACATGCATAAATATGTGAAAGTTTCAAGATAACTTGAGGCACTTCCGAGATATGGAGGAAAAAGTTAGTTCAGCACTTTCCCTTGATCTTTGACCTTTTTACCTTTGAGGCAAAAAAAAGAAAGTTTCCAGAAAATCTCTATTAGGTTATATGCATACACCAAGTGTAAAAAAAAAAAACCTGCTGGCATTGCATGAATATGAGGGAAATAGTAAAATTTTGAAGTGTTGCCCTTGACCTTTGACCCCTGACCTTTGACCCCATGAACCCTAAATTCTCTAGATAATCACTGCCAGTCAGTACATGTATATATACTATGTTCCATGAAGATACCTTGAACAATTTCCAAGGTACGGAGAAAAAAGTGAAGTTTTAATATTTTTACTTGACCTTTTGACCTTTGGCCTCATGGCCCCAAACTTTCACCAGAGAATCTTAATCGGGTAATACATGTATACACTAAGTTTCAAGAAAATATCTTCAGGCATTGCATAGATATGGTGGAAATAGTGAAATTTTAAGTATTTGACCATGACCTTTTGACCTTGAGCAGGTGCACCCAAAAGTTAACAAGCACAACTTCACCCCCTAATACACATACATACCAAGTTTTAACAGGATACTTCAAAAGGTTTTTTAGTTACGCTGTCCACAAAATTCATTACGGACGGACGGAAGGACGGACGGACGGGGACGGACAACCCGAAAACATTATGCCTCTTGCACCACTTCGTGGCGGAGGCATAAAAATATAGTAACCATGGCAACAATTTGATAAACAATGACAAAGGATAAAGTTTGCATACCTACATGCTATACTGATTTCCTGTGCCAAATTTCAAGCAAAATGCTCAAAATTTTCACATAACTGGCAAAAGATTGAAATGACAGGTTTGTCACAAATGTGTCGAATGTTCACTTTCCTTGTAATAAGGTTTGCTTTATTGCCTAAGAGTGCAGGTATGTATTTATGGATTGGAGGATTTTTACTTGACTTCATTGACCATTTTATAAGTTTACGCATTCAGAAATTTTCAAGGTATGAAGAAGTGTAATTTCAGCATGAAAAATTTTTGTATTTTAGCTTTGCCTTTAACCTTTAAGCTATATTGACCTTTTGGCAGGAAATTTCAACAGAGAATCTCCATTGGGTAATACATGTATATATACTGTACATGTATGTAACTTTCAAGAAAAATCTTGCAAGCATTGATAGTAAAATAGTGAAAATTTTGGGGAGTTGACCTTAACTTTTCACCCCTGACCTTTGACCCATGACCCAAAAATTCCCTGGATAATCCCTGCAAGTCATTACATGCATATATACCAAGTTCCGTGAAGATACCTTGATTATATGCGAGATATGGAAAAAGTGAAATTTTAACATTTTCACCTGGCCTTTGACATTTTGACCTTTGATCTCATGACCTGAAACTTTCTCTGGAGAATCTTTACTCAGCAGTACATATCTACACTAAGTTTCAAGAAAATACTTTCAGGCATTGCATCGATATGGGGGAATTAGCAAAAATGTTTGTATTTGACCTTGACCTTTTGAGCTTTGACCTCTAGCAAATTTTACTAAAAAACTTCTTAATTAATTGCCCTGTCATACGTCATCCTTGGACCAAGTTTGGTGAAAGTTGGTTCAGCCAGTCTTGAGTTATCCCGTAGGGCTAAACATATAAATTATAGGATTTGACCTTGATCTTTGACCTTTGTCCTCTGGCCAATTTCACCAAAAATCTATTCAAGTAATTGCCCCATCATACCTTACACTTGACCAAGTTTGGTAAAATTCCACTCAATAGTACTCAAGTTATCGCGTAAACGAATGGGGATGGATGTACAGACATAGGGAAGTAAGGTGCATACGTACGGACGGACAACCTAAAAACATAATGCCTCCGGCACCCTTCAGGTGGAGGCACAGAGAAGTGTCTTGCACAATGACACATTACACTGATGGCATCATGCGGCAAATTTCAGCTGAATTGCTTTAAAACTGAAAGAAGTTCAATCAACATTTAGCGATTTTTTAATGAAAATTTGCCATTGCGATGGCAACACATAATGTGATCCTGACAAAAATGTTTTTTTTACATTAACCTACTAGGGGTCATACATGCCAAACTTTGGGTCGATTGCTCAAAAATTGTGGGGGTAAGGTCAATCCTCATATTTTTGTATGACCTGTATAAAACTGCTGTTTGGCAACAAATTTCGTAACACTCATGAAAATGGTGTAATTTGCACAATTACACATTGCCGTGCCAAATTTTATTGCCACTTTCACTTGTTACATGTACTTTTAAACTGCAAGATAGTTTGATCCACAACATTTTGCATGATCAGGGATCTCGCCAGCGTATATCACCCTTGTCGGCCCCGACAAGCGTGCGGTTTGAAGAAGCAATTGCCGACAAGGGTAAAACTTGCCGACAAGGGTAACACCACGCGTGAACTTGCCGACAAGGGTAACTTGCTTGACGAGCTAAGTTCGGACCAATTTCTCGCCTTTTTCAGTCTTTATTATCTGGCTAGAAAAGAAGCTAGATGTTGAAAGCAGCTGCAGTTTACATGCTTATACAAGCGCAAAAATTTACCCACGCAGTCACCGCACCGATCACAACAACGCGGCTCAACAGAGCGACGTACTAGCTGATACCAGGGAGGTCTCACCTCCCTGCTGATACACAACACATCACACACTTGCTCACTCACATGCGCTCTGATTTGGGATCCACACACACATGCACAAGCACCCAGCCGGCCACTTATCCAGCCGCCTGCGTGTACAACGCTACAGTGTATTGTGAGAGGGAGAGAGAGGACGGGAAGAGAGGGTCGGAGGCCGAGCGAGAAGTCTGACACGTGCTCGCTTGTTGTCACGCTTGTTGTCGGGTTACGCAAAAACAAACGATATGAAATGCATGCCCCCCTCCGCCAAAGGTTGTATTTTTTTTTTTTTTTTTGGTTGCTTTGGTTTGTTTGTTAGTTTGTCTGCCTGTCTGTCTCTCTATTCGCAAAATAAGTCAAAATTTGGGAACAGATTAGGATGAAATTTTCAGGAACAGTTGGTTGGTAAAATGGCGCAAGGAACAGATGATTAAATTTTGATAGTGAGCAGGATTTATAATACCACCGAAATTCACCGCCAGGATCCAGGATCTTTAGACTGTTTCGTATATTTGAAAGGATTCGTATCAATTCTTTAGGAAGCTGGCCATCGGCAATGACGCAAAATTAGATGCGTTCAAAGCATTGCCGCAGAGAGAAAATTAACTCAATTTTTCGTTAAAAAAAGAAAAGAAAAAAAGAACGTGCGATGGAGTAAGCAAATGCAAGGTTTTGGTAGTTTCAGTGGGTTATTTTTTTTAAATCTAAAAAGCCATGCGTTCCATTTTAGCCTTTTCAATTTCTATGGATTTGTAAACGTCATTCGTGAATATTCCATTTTCCTTCTCCGGGCCGAAATTTATATTAATTCTGTCATGATGGTCTTTCAAGTTCAACGTATACGTAATGCTCCACGTGCTTCTGGCTTGGTTTGTTAAAAGGTGGGTTAGGGGGCCTTCATGGGCAGAAAATAAATGATGATCATTCATCAATGTTCCCAGTTGGTTTACATGCTATGTACACGCTGTTTACGACCACTGAAGCAAGGTGGCAGTACGCGCGACATTCTTTATCTGACACCTGGCTTTCGTGGAAATATCATGGAAATTTCCACAAGCCATGATATCAAGTTTCCCCACTGCTTGAGGTCGTGCTTTTTTTTTTATTCTTCATTACGAACATCAATTTGTTCAACTTGAAAAGTGTAGATAATTTGCTTTGAGGGAGTGTTTCTTTCTTTTTTTTTTCATTGCAGCATCGGTAACATTTTGTTTTGTTCATCGTCCGTGCATGGCAGGGGTTCATGGGAGGAGAACGATAGGAATGACTGGGGAGAAAATAAACTGCAAAGAAGGAAGCATCTTTTGAGCGAGCTGTCTTTGTTTTTCTCTACACCAGCATCAGTTATCGCCACCAGGATTCATTTTTTTTTCGTTACTCTGCCAGATTAATGATAAAATGATGCTAGATTCTTTATTCTGAAGGTTCGTTAATCCAAGAATGATTAAGAAAAAATGTCCGTTCATTTCACGACGAATTCAGTTTTGTCATTTCGAACGTTCTGCCAGTGAAATTTCGGAATAAAACGACGGCACAAAACAGCGTGTTTTCGTACTCTATAAGGGTCTGTTATTCCGACAGAAGTAGTAATGATGAAATAATAATAGATTCTTTATTCTGAAGGTTCGTTAACCGAAAATTGAATAAAGAAAAATGTCCGTAAATTTCAAAACGAAATCAGTGCGTCATTTCGAACGTTTTGCCAGTGAAATTTGGAATAAAACTGCCCAAAAAACAGTTGCACTTTTCTTACTCTTAGGGTTCGTTCATTACTCCGACAGATTAATGAAAAAATAATACTATATTCCTTATTCTGAAGGTTCGTTAATCCAAAAATGATTTTAAAAAATGTCCGTTCATTTCACAATGAAATCAGTTTTGTTATTTCGAACGTTTCCGTCATTGAAATTTCAGAATAAAACGACGGCCCCAAAACGGTTACAGTTTTCTTTTACTCTGAAGGTTCGTTACTGCGAAAGAATAACGATATAATACTTTAGATTCTTAATTCTGAGCGATCGTTAATCGGAAAACGATAAAGAAGAAATGAAAACGGTTACAGTTTTCTTTCCCTCAGGGTTCGTTACTCCGAAAGAATAATGGCAAAATAATACTCTACATTCTTAATTCTGAATGATCGTTAATAGAAAAATTATAAAGGAGAAAATATTCGTTTATATCCAAACGAAATCAGTTTTGTTATTTCGAATGTTCTGCCAGTATAATTTCGGAATACAACAACGGCCCCAAAAGGGTGTTTTCTTATTCTGAAGGTTTGTTATTCTGAAACAATAACGATGATAGATGATAGATTCCTTTCTGAAGGTTCGTTGATCGGAAAATAATAAAGAAAAAATGCTTGTTAATCTTCGAACGAAATCAGTTTTATTTTGAACATTCATCTGTAGTACCGACCTTTGGTGGTGTTGTTGTTTTCGATTACAAACCTTCGAAGTACTCAGTAATGAATCGTTTCATTTTATGATTAAACAAACCTTCGGAATAATGACCATCATTACATTTTTGTATGATATATCTTTGATGTCACGGCCAAACTACCGCAGTATACCCAGAAATGAAAGTGCAACGATGTCCCGAAAGTTCTCGATCGCTTCTCGCGCATCTGCATGCAATAGGCCTACCACGTGGTCGAGCAGACGGCGAGAAAGCAACACGGCGCGCGTTGTTGCGATGCAGAGGCGGCTAATTATTATAACAGTGAAACAGGAAAGGCCTAAAAGAAATCGGAACCTCCACCATCGGCACCTACTTCTCTTTCATTTATTATTTAGGAACTGCCGCTAACAAAAGGTATGGAGTTTCTGCATTGTTTCTGTGAGAATATGCCCCTCACAACGTTCATTACATCTCCGTGAAAATGTCGCATTTAGTGGCATTTTAGCGGCGATTTATCTGTGTTGTATTGAGCATTAGCGAAGGCTTCCGCGCTTCGTACCCACCCCCAGAACAGCGCGCATAAATGCCGACAAGCGTGAAGAAATTCCTGGCGAGAACCCTGATGATGGTCATTACAATTTGCAGTTACCATTCGGTGGTAATTTAATGCATTACTCTATACCAACTAACTAGGTGTCTTGAACATCTACATTGTACCTATGATAGCAGTCACATTATGCCAAATTTTTAGGGCAGTTGCTCAACAGAAAAAAGAGAAAAGTTCGAGCCCCAAGATTTTGCAATGGACAAACCAACCGACCACCTAACCTCAGAGTGATATATACCCCCATACACACTATGTGTGGGTTGGGGTATAATAAGCCATTGAGGTTCAACTTACCACTCTCTGCCGTTCTAGCTTGTTCAGAATCACACCAGTCTCCCCATATTGCAGTGACAGTAAATCTCAACCTTGCTGACACTTGAACTTCATACATGGTGTGGGGGTTGAGGCCACTTATACGGCACATTAGACGGATTCCTGGCTGCAGACAGTGGAACAAAATAAGAAACATGTGTAAAGCCCGCCGCACACTAGATCTATATACGACTCACGACTACCAGTCGTACAACCTGGCAATGCACACTACATGATCAGACTATGCAACTATACAAATGAGTATATACCAAAGACGCTTAACTGAAAAGACAGGAAAGTGCTCGCTAATCCTGTACAAAACAAATGGACAGCGCGTGGTCCTCAAACGTATTACGCACATCACCTGAGATCACTCAAAGACACTTGATAAACAACAACAACAACTTCAAAGGCAGCGCGTCTGAGGTGATGTGCGTCTCTGCCTGAGACGTGCTGTCTTTGAAGTTGTTGTTGTCTATCAAGCGTCTTTGAGGGAGTGTAGCCTGAACTCTATCTTTAGATCATGTTGTTGCCAAATTTTTACCTCCACGAAATAATCCTTATTACCAGTACTTTAAAATCTTGTTCTTCAACATCATCTCCTTAATCGGAAAAAGGCTACGACTATAATTTTTAAATCTTTTTAAGATAATAACTAGAAATGTCGCTATGGCGACTGGTATGCCTCCGCCATAATGCATGATTCTCCTAATAGGTCTATAGTACATGTGGACAATGTGTGATTACATTTTCACAAAATTAGCAAAATATTAAAATGACATGTTTGTCACAAATGTATTGAATGTTTACCTTCCTTGACCTATGTTTATTGGATGAATAGGAGAGCATGTATTTGGGGATTTAAGAACTTTAACTTGACTTTGACCATTTCATAAGTTTATGCACTGAGTAATTTTCAAGGTATGGAGAAAAAGCGCAATTTCCGTATTGAACAGTAAATTGTTATCATTTTCATCTGGCCTTTGATTTATAAGAGAATCACTGTCAGGCAGAACATATTACATAAATTCAGCATGTTCTAAGTTTCAAGATAACTTGAGCCACTTCTGAGATATGGAGAAAGAATTAAGTTCAGCACTTTCACTTGATCTTTGACCTTTTGACCTTTGACCTTCTTGGCAAAAAAAATCCCAGAGAATCTCTATTGGGTTATACATGCATACATCAAGTTTTAAAAAAAAGTCCTGCTGGCATTGCATAAACATAAGGAAAATAGTAAAATTTTGAAGTATTGCCCTTGACCTTTGACCCCTGACCTTTGACCCCATGAACCCTAAATTCCCTAGATAACCACTGCCAGTCAGTAGATGCATATATATACTATGTTCCATGAAGATACCTTGAACAATTTCCAAGATACAGAGAAAAAAGTGAAAATTTAACATTTTATTTGACCTTTTGACCTTTGACCTTTTGACCTCATGACCCCAAACTTTCACCAGAGAATCTTAATTGGGTAGTACATGTATACACTAAGTTTCCAGAAAATATCTTCAGGCATTGCATAGATATGGGGGAAATAGTAAAATTTTAAGCATTTGACCTTGACCTTTTGACCTTTGACCTTGAGCATGTGCACCCAAATGTTGATAGGCACAACTTCACCCCCTAATACACATACATGCCAAGTTTCATTAGGATACCTCAAAAGGTTTTGGTAGTTACCCTGTCCACAAAATTCATTACGGATGGACGGAAGGACGGACGGACAACCCGAAAACATAATGCCTCCGGCACCACTTCGTGGCGGAGGCATAAAAATACCACTACCCTTGGAAATGAATGATGTTTCTAGGTGTATTGAGTTACATACTTAGCTCTCTTTTGTATCGTCATGTAGGATAGCCATTTTGTTTCCATTTTTATCGCACGCCTTCCTATCTTCTTAACTCTCCTATCTGTGGCATATACATAGAAGCGCATTAAAGGGGCCCTGAAATCCAAATGCATGTTGATTTGTGTTGATTTATGATACCCTCAACATCACTTTTGCGGTGAAATGAATGTCTAGAAACATTCCATATATTTTTAATGATTTTTTCTTTTATTTTTCTTCAGATTACTTGGGAACGCCCACAAAAAATCCTTCCAAACCAATATTCTTGAGATGACCTCATCTGTCAATCATTGCTAAAGTACTGAAATCTTTAACAAAAGACATTGGAATGCACCTTCCTCTCGACTCAGCATAACTCTTGCACGTTTCTGTGATATTAATGTGACTAACAATTACATGGCGAGGGAACATGCAAGTTGTGCTGAGTCGAGGGGAAGGTGCATTCCAACGTCTTTTGTTAAACATTTCAGTACCTTTCAGATTTAAATCTACAGAATATCATGTCTTAAGAGTAATGCGGGGGGTGGGGGGAGGGGGGGGTGTAATTTGGAAAAAGACAGGGTTTGGAAGTGTGTGTAGACACAGAGTAGAGTGTATGAAAAGTGGTGCAAACTTACAGAACATGGCGCGTTGCTCCAGTTACTTTCCTGCGAGGCAGCCCTGTACCTCACACGGAACTCAATCCAACCTCCATTGTACTGATACCAATCAGAGGGAAGCTCCCACTCGGCACGAAGAGAGGTGGGTCCCTCCGCACTCAGTCTCAGATTAGTTGGCTCGTTGGGAATCGCTATAATAGTAGTTGTAGTAGTAATAATAATCATCATCATTATCATCTCCATCATTATTATCATCATCATAACAATAATAGCATGTTTTCACATAGCACATTTCAGACACAAAATAAATTTTGACAAAACAATTACATGACAGAAAATATACAAACAAAAAGGACACTACCAATTACAATATATTAACCTGCAAAGAATTTTTGACATACATATAACATGGAAAAAAAAATGTGTAAAAGAAAACAGAGGAAAGCCAAACACTGCAGAGAGCATCTTTGTGCACGCGTATTGCCCATGTCAAGATGTAAAACATACAAAAACAAAGCAATTAAATACTTCATACCAACCCTTGACCCTCACACCCCTCCCCCCTCCATTGATCTGTAGTTTCAAAGATTTATTTTCGTCATCTACACATCCCCTTTGAAGAAACCAGGGTGTAGGTCTGTATTCATACACATCCTGTCCACGTTATGATGTACATACATCATGGCTCGACACTAACTTCTTTGTTTGGTGGCCCGATGGGGCCACCAAAATCCTAAATTTCAAATTTTTGGTGGCCCGAGAGAAAAATTTGGTGTCCCAAAAAAAACCCAATAAAAAACATAATAAGTCCTTTTTTTTTTTAATGAGTCAAATATTTAAGATTTATGATAGTAAGAATTAGAAGTTGGACATATCTACTCATAAATAAACTTCAACAACTTGCAACACTCACTCTCAGGCATTCATTCAGTCCTTTTCATCCATCCTTTGAACAAATTTAACTGCTAATTTCCGGCGCAAAAAGTTACGAATTTATTGACATACTTTTCAAAAAATTTTGGTGGCCCGAGGCGGGCCACTAAATTTGCCCTTTTTTTAAATTTGGTGGCCCCACTTTCATTTTTGGTGGCCCTGGGCCACCGGGCCACCGTTAGTGTTGAGCCCTGCATACATGTAGATCAAAACATTCCATAGTTAATGTATTTCCTACACTGTTATCAAAGGCAAAATATTAGATCAATAGTTACAACACCATTACTCTTGAAGTACCACATCTTACAACAGCAATATCAGAATGGAGGTGTTAATTGAGAGACATGAAACAAGTTCTTCGGTGGGAACATATGTGACCCGCTACAACAAAAGGATCCTAAAGTCGCTGACAGGCGAGCCAATCATGGCCCAGAAAAATGCTATTTTCAGGCCTTTCCTTTGAACATTTAGCTTCGAAATTTTGGCAGATGGTAGAAGACACATTAGACTACAAAATTATGTTAAAATTAGAAATCCAAAGGTTTTGACAGATTTTGGTGATCTGACTTCAAACTCGATTTTCTCGGCTCACCCGTCAGCGACTTTAGGATCCTTTTGTTGTAGCGGGTCACATATAATCATAGCCAGTTCAGGTTGGTACGTAGCAATGCACAATATCAAAAGAGAACTGAATACTATACGCATTGTAAATGTGAACATTTTCATGTTACATTAATTTTCGCAAATTCTTTATGCGGCCCGTTCGCACGCCTGACTCAGTTGACAGCATGCAAACTACGCATATTCTGCTCAAATGCACAAACCCGCCCAAAACAACCAATAAATTACCAAATGTTACAGTACACTGAAAGCGTTTCTCGCGATTCTGTTCCTGTTACATGTAACTGGCATTTTATGTGGTAATTGACTCGAAATGAATTTCTTGATCCCATCATACATTACGGGGAAGCACTGGCTGATGCAAGCAACAGATTACGAACTGTAACCTTCATTTTGCTTCCCTGCAAAGGCCCCGTCTACTTTCCGTAAATTGTCAATGTTGATACAATTTGCACACTAATGTACCAACAGAATGGTAGAAAATAGACCTGAAAGCTCATTACATGTATTGTGTACATGATCAAGATTGACACAATGAACGTGAGTCGATCGAGCTTAATTGTTACTGGAGTGCTATATTCTGATACCTATACTGTGCCAAAACACGTGTCCGTACCAGTCTGTTGTGCATCATACATACGGTGATACGGGAGATTTGCATAGGGAAATCAAAATCAAATTTTGGGCTTAATTTCCCCAGGCGGGCCGTTTCGAGCTGATGAGAAGCACATTTGCAATATCGGGCTATTTTCCCAGACCGCAAAATATCCCGCTAGTTTGAACTTCAGGCTGATGAAAACACACCTTCCATGTCTGGATTGAAGTACACTGTATCAGTCTCGACCTCTCCCAGAAGGTTGACAGACTTGACTTTCACACGCTGCTCACTCCCCGAGTGATCATTCCCTTTGGTCAGTGTGCACTTGTTTGGTTCCGGGTCCTCATTGGGACATTCTTCCCATGTGAAATCCCTGCAACCAATCAAAGGTCAAAGGTTACCCGATGCATCATATCAATTATTACAGCTAGCATGCCAAAACAATGGATAACAGTAAAAAAAGCAAAATGCAAGCTTGTATAAGTGTCCACTACACATACCTAGTAATTTTACCTTGTATATACTTACCATCAGATTACCACTGAACTTTCCTTGCTGCAGATACAATTTAATGGGTGAAAAACTGACAATTTTAATCGAAGTATAGTGAACCTTGAACTTGTACGTATGATGACTGTTATCTTCATAACTGTCAATCTTTAATTTGTTTCTCCCATGTCCACCAACATACATTATCACAGGGTATTCCTAGCTGAAAATGATTGGAAATGGTACTGTAAAACACAATATATTTGCGGCATGTAAATTTAATTGTAATTAAATGTAATTGCAGCAGATGGCCTTTCTCACAGCATGAAATTTTAGCAAATTGCAACTGGCATCCAATACATACTGGGTAGGCAAGAATTTTTGTGTGTACAAATGTATATCAATTTTGCGAATGTTGACGCTCTCGAAATTTGCGAAATTAAAATGCAAGTGAACACTCCTCGTTCCAGTATTCTTAATCTTTCTGACAAAACTAGTGATCTTTGAAACAGACTTTTAAGCAGTGTCACTTGACAAATATTGTCTGTCCACTTCACTGTATAAGCTGTTATTTACGTGAGGGTTTAAAGGGTACACAAACCCAAAGAGCAATGTGGATTGAGTGAACGCAGTAACATTAGTAGAACACATCAGTGGAAGTTTGAGGAAAATCGGGCAATCGATGCAAAAGGTATGAATTTTTAAAGTTTTGGTGTTGGAACTGCTGGGTAAGGAGACTACTAGAGGTTATGACGTATGAGTGGACTATAATATCAAGAAAATATAAAGGGAGTTCAATAAAAAAAAAAAAATCAATTTTCATGACTATTACACATTCCATCAACTTGATTCTGGCATATGTTAGGGGTAGCACTTATTCCCCCTGCTTTCTGAAAGTGGTTAGTTAAGTACCCTTTCATTTTGCTAGAAAAGTGAATTTTTGTGGAATTCTTTTTATACTTTCTTTACATTGTTGTCCACTCATATGTCATAACCTCTAGTAGTCTCATCATCCAGCAGTTCGAACACCAAAACTTTAAATATTCATAACTTTTGCATCGATTGTCCAGTATCCATACTGACAATTACAGTCAAGACTGAACAATTCTAGATAAGTCTGTGTTATTAAAGCCAAAACATAGTTCTGGTAAGCCTGCAAAATTGTCAGATTTTGCCCAAAAATGTACATGTATGCCTAAGAAATGTGTGGAATAATGCTGCAATGGCAAGATATTCATTGGGTAACGATGAAAATGTGAGATATTAGCCAAAAATGTTCGTATCTCAGAACTTCCCCGATTGGGGTCAGGCTAACTCGGACTCGGGGACAACTTGACCTCATTTTGACGGCGGGGCCATGTTGTCCCTCTGGATTATAGTACAGTGTTGTACTATGGGAGCGCTTCTCGTTCTGGCTGGTCACAGTTATGGGCCAAGCTGAAACAACACGTGCATCAAAGAACCTCTTTGGTGTGCAAAGTCAATGTGCTCCTATCAAGTGCCTGTTGATCACAAACTGCACAGAAATTGTCAGAAGTAGGGCTAAGTTGTCCCTGAGACCGAGTTCACCTGGATCCTTCTGGAATAGAAGACGGTATACCGACTTTTACTTTTGATCTCAAAATACTCCGAAGCAACTCATTTTCCCAGCAAATTGCATCAGCCAGGCAAGTTTGTTGGTAGAGCTCTTTCGATATATATTACAAGCAAATATGAAATGGTGCCAGACAGGTTCTCAAACCCTTGCCAGAACTGCGTTTTAATCAGCATCGCAAAAGCATCATTTTCTTCATGGTTACAGCATATCCTGCAAAGGGCTACAAAATATTCCTCCTTGGGAAACCAGTATAGACATTCTACTGGTTTCTATGGCTTTCAGGATTTGAGTGATTTCTGTGTTATTAAGTCAACCACCCCACAAAAACACCATTTTCTCCTTGGTTACAGTATCTCCTGCAAAGGGCTACAAAATATTCCTCCTTGCTCGTCATAAAAAAACCCCACACCAATAGCAACAACAACTCCAGCAAACATATATTTCTCTTTTTTTCGGGGGGGGGGGGGGGGGGGGGGCACACAAGCAGCTTGCCACAGACAAAAAAAGGCTCTTCTCTACATAATATGTATACATTTCTTCACTAGCCTACAGCATACCGTGAGCCTAGGAACTTCCAGTACCAAAAGGTGTGGGCAGTTTCGATGCCAGTCTCCACCGGTACCCAGGTACAGTGGTAGTCATCTACGTTGCTGCTGGCACACGTCAGATTTCTAGCTTTCTTCGGCGCATCTGCATTCAAGATGTTTAATCACACATCAGACAGTAAAATGAGATACTTGATAATGTTCAAATTAATTTCTATAAATCATGTACAGTCTGTCTAAATTCCATCAAAATTAGACAAACACAAGTAACAGTATACATATACAGCTACATATTGATATATACCTATATATAACATAAATAATGTGGTACACAGGGGGTTGCCACCATTGCACATAAAGAGTTAAAAGGGATCATAATTATAGTTTTGGTTGAGACCTAATTTCAGATTTCTTTTTGGTGAGACAATGAGAAACCTCTTGTGCAATATTTGAATGAGCATGTAATTCCACAAGGAATTCAAGGTATATTTGATGAAAATTGGTTTTGAAATGGCTGAGATATCCAAAACAGAGCGATTCTAGTAAAGTGTGGTACCCACATTTTATTACAATCGTTTTATTTTACTTTGTTTTTGGATGTTTCAGTAATTCCAAACCCAATATTCATCAAATAAACTTTGAATTCCTCCTAAAATGGTATGCACTGTACTATTTCGTAGGTGTTTTCTTGGTACATGTATCTTGCAAAAAGTTAAAAGCCCAATTCTCATCTCCACCAATACTGTACCATCCCTTTAATGTCTTAGAAATTAATACTTTAGAATAGGAAATCCAGAATGGTATTTGTGTGTAGAGCAATAGGAGACTTCCGAGGATGTGACCACCTCATCTCATCTCATTGGAACATTGTTGCTAGGGTGACAATTAAGACTTCGTATCTCAAATTTTAGTGAAAATCACTTTTTTTGATTAATGTCAGATATCCGAAGTGAAGTCCCACCCAAATCCTGGCTGCCTTACCCTAAAACTGAAGCCACCATGGCATGTCAAAGGAAAGATAATCCAATTTGTTACAGTAGTGCCTTGGCTGCCATTCTTTTTTTTCTTCTTCTTCTTCTTCTTTCTTTCCTGAGACTTTGGCATTTTTTAGATATGACGTTTGTTGCCCCAACAGCAACATGAGATTGTTTCAACATCTATTTGTCACAAATATTATGAAACTGTACGAATCTGAAACTTTCCTTATTTACTTTATTTTGTCTGATTCAGGTGCTATTGTCTTAGATTGGCTTTAAAACTTAAAGGGATTGTATAGTTTTGGTTAAGAACTAACCTAAGGTTTCTAACATTTTTTGGTGAGAAAATGAAAAACCTCTTGTGAATATGAGAGAGCATGTACTTCCAAGAGGGATTAAATGTATATTTGAAGAAAATTGGTTTTAGAATAGCTGAGATATCCAAAACAGAGCAAACCTAACTAGAAATATCACTGAAGGCGATTAATACCCCCGCCCCGTGACGACAGTCTTACCCAAGGAATGATCTTTCCTTGATCTTCTGCCATTTAAATGCCGTTACCATGGCAACGCAGCTTCCGACACGTCCGAAAAATATGTCTTGCACATCTTCCCACCAAGACTATTGTGTGTGCCACATTTCATAAGCTTTTGTCAAAAACTGAGGAAGTAGTTCAATCCACAAGATCTTTCCTTGATCTTCCGCCATTAATATGCCGTTACCATGGCAACGCAGCTTCCGACACGTCCAAAAAATATGTCTTGCACATCTTCCCACCAAGACCAATGTGTGTGCCACATTTCATGAGCTTCAGTCGAATACAGAGGAAGTAGTTCAATCCGCAAGATCTTTCCTTGATCTTCTGCCATTTATATGCCGTTACCATGGCAACGCAGCTTCCGACACGACCGAAAAATATGTCTTCCACATCTTCCCACCAAGATCAAGGTGTGTGCCACATTTCATAAGCTTTGGTCAAAAAACTGAGGAAGTAGTTAAATCCGCAAGATCTTTCCTTGATCTTCTGCCATTAATATGCCGTTACCATGGCAACGTACTTTCGGGTACTGTCAAAAAATGCGTCTTGCACATCTACAACCAAAGGCACACATCTGTGCCAAGTTTCATGGAAATTGGGCAAAAACTGAGGAAGTAGTTTGCAACACAAAATTTTCCATCATTTTGGCTCATAATATGTGAGCTGTTACCATGGCAACATACTTTTTGTCACTGTCAAGAAATGTGTCATGCTGACCTATATCCTAAGACAAACATTCAATATGAATTCCATGAGAATTGGAAGAACACTGATGAAGCAGTTTTGCCATGAAGCATTTTGCCCTATATTTGACCAATAACATGCCGTTACCATGGCAACATACTTTTTGCCACTGCGGAAATATGTGTCTTGCACATTAACATATTCAGATGAACAACTGTACCTAATTTCATAAAAATTGATCAAAAACTGTGGGAGGAGTTCGCGACGCAAGATTTGTACCCATTTTTGCCCATAATATGCCGTTACCATGGCAACGTACTTTTGGGTACTGTCAAAAAATACGTCTTGCACATCTACAACCCAAGGCACACATCTGTGCCAAGTTTTATGGGAATCGGTTGAAAACTGAGGAAGTAGTTCGCGACGCAAGATTTGCAACGGACCGACCGCCCGACCGTCCGCTGATTCCTATATACCCCCTTCAAACTTCGTTTGGCGGGGGTATAATAAAAGGTGGAACCCACCTGATCGCTTTGTTTTACTTTGTTTTGGGATGTCTTGCCATTCTAAAACTGATTTTCATCTAATAAACTGTGAATTCCTTTTAGGATGGTAATGCTCTGTACTAGAGTATATCATAGTGTTTTCTTGGTATCTCGCAAAAAGTTGAAAGCCCAATCCTCATCTCCACCAATACTGTACATCCCTTTAACTTTGCCTTCATTTTCAATGTGAGACCCATTTACACACACCCACACATACGTGTACTCTATCACACACAAACAACAGCCTAAGAAAAAAGGTGTAAATTTGATTCTTGCAACATGATGCACAAATGAATATCAGGTGCAAACTAAGACAAACACACATCCAAGACGCAAAAATTGTTCCTTGCAGTGTAAAGACTCAAAATAACCCATGATTCATCTCAATTTGCCCACATGTTGCTTCCGTGATGCAGTATTATTAGTATATCACCAAAAAAAGTTTGACTAAAATTTGTCAGTACATTAAAAAATTGTGAAATTTTAAAACTTTTGATTAAATCTTCATGCCTTTTACTGTTCCATAAAAAGACAATATCTTTTATATTACAATAGGTAAACAATTTAAAGAAAATATAATGAGAATTCAAACTATCTTAAGTTTTCTATGAAAGGACACTTGATGCATCTCTTGCAGAAGGGGTTCTTACATTACCATTTACAAGACAAGTTAGTAGCCAGCTGAATGTGTAATTCAAAATAAATGTTGTTGCAATTTATCAAAGATTCTTCACTGGCAGTCAAATGAGGCTTTTGCCTACGAGTGAATAAAATCAACTTTGCATCTCGTCAAAAACTTACAATTCTTGTACAGGTGTATGTGTATCAATTGGCCTATGTAGTGTTGTCTGCCTTGAACCCTAGTCAAGGTAATTAAGGTAAAGGACTATAGAATGATAAACAGTTTTGGTTCAGGACTTTGTGTCAAAACAGACAATTTCCTTTACATGATAAAGTTCCACGACATTTGCTCCTGGAACAATTGCTTCCATAAAATATCTGTACACTAAGCCAAACATAAATTCTACTCAGTAACATAACCCATACTCTAAATCCTAATCCTAATCCTCAAACTAACTTAAGAAACAAAACCATAAACGCGATCATAATTCTTAACGCTAACCTAAAGTCCTTGGAGAAAAAAAGGCAAGTGCCAAAATGTGTCTCGCCCATTTACATAGAAGAAATTAAGGTTTTTCAAACTCTCAGAAGTTCATTGACCCCACCTATGACCTTTGACCTTGTGGTGACCTTCAACTCCCAAAGGGATATTTACCATCCAAGTTTGGTCACAAGCGGACATATGGATCAAAAGTTATAAGCCATAATCGAAAAGTGACGTAAAACTTAACATTGGGCCCTAAAAGTTCGTTGACCCCTGTCTGTGACCTTTGACCTTGTGATGAACTTCAACTCCCCAAGGGACATCTACCATCCAAGTTTGGTCACACATGGGCACATATATCAAAAGTTAAAGTTCTTAGACCCCTGCCTTTGACCTTTGACCTTGAGGTGACCTTCATGTTTGGTAAAATGTGCAATTTTGTATAACCACTCTTCCCTCCAAGTTTGATTGAAATTGAAGTCCTCATCAGTAGAGAGTTATTCATGTTTTTGTAGCGTTACAGACGGACGGACGACTGATGGACAGACCCTGCAGGTGATCCCTTAGTCTCCCTGCACCTCCAGTGGGCTAGCTCGACAAAAATCCATGTTTGGCGACTTTTTGTCCTTTGTCCTTTGACTTTTTGTTTGTTTTGTGATGCAGGGTCACATATGAAAGATATACTTGGGTGTAACCATCACTTCTGATTAGAAGTGGACCCAACACATTAATAGTACTGTCAACTGAGCCAATAGCGACCTTGCCTTTCTAAGATGCAATCTTCGCATAAAATCTTCTGATGTTAAATCCACAGCTTATAAGACGTTGGTTCGACCAACTGTGGAGTGTGCTTCCACAGTATGGGACCCATCTTCCAAGAACCTCATCCACAAAGTGGAAATGGTCCAGAGAAGAGCTTCGAGATTCACTTTGAATCGCTATCATAACACATCAAGTGTAACCAAAATGCTGCAAGAACTTGATTGGATCACTCTGGAACAGCGCAGAGAAAATGACAAGACTAATCATAATGTACTAAATACACAATAATCTTACTCCTCTTTCAGCACAGGACTTCAGTATCAAATGGGTCACTCAGTTGACGAGAGTCAGGCAACCACATTCCTACCAGGTACCATACTCGAGAACTGAATCACATCACTATTCGTTCTCTCCAAGAACTGTAAGGAGGTGAAATTCCCTGTCATCGGAAATCATTTCAGCACCATCTGTGGGATCATTCCGTAACTGACTAACAGTTGATTACAGTGGCTAGTCATTCTCTTCAAATTTGTTATGTGCTTATATAACTGTAAATAAACTGTATTATAATGTAAATAACTGTAAATAAACTGCATTATAATGTAAATAACACAATCTGCAAAGAATCTTTAGCCTAATGAAGGAGGCAGACTTAACCAGAAGAAGAAGAAGAATTCAGCCACAAGGCTTGTGACACGCAAAAGGAAATTTGATCATATAACTCCCATTCTTCGTAGTCTTCATTGGTTGCCCATAAGAGCTCGTATCAGGTTTAAGATTTTGACCCTTGTATTCAAATGTTTTCACGGAAATGCCCCTGCATATCTCAGTGAACTCATCAAGACATATCATCCTGGTCGTAATCTGTGCTCAAAATCAAAAAATCTCCTCTCTAAAATTAGTGTCAAATCTAAGACATATGGTGATAGGTCTTTTGGAAAAATGGCACCCTCATTATGGAATAATCTCCCTCTCAGTGTTAGATGCATTACAGATTTTGATAAATTCAAATCTGTGTTAAAAACTCACCTTTTTGACAATTGTTGATTATATGTATGAATAGAGAAATATGTAATAGATTTTGTTCCATTAATTTTGTACACACGCATATGGTATTATGCGTTTCTAAGAACTGACTATTATTTTAAGAGATTTCCTCCATCTCACGAAACAGGAAATGAATTTTAGGTTCAAAAGGAGTAAATGAGCTCATCTTCCTATCAAAACCACAGCCTCGATGCACTTATAAATAACAGAAAAAACAGATCTAGTATTCAATCACAGAATAGTGTTGAGGACAAAGTCTGAGACAACTTGTATTCGAGTGAAAAAGATCAATTCACCCACTTATCTCATATGACAGAAAATACTGCAGCAAATTGTTCTGATGCAAGCCAGTTTATACCAAAACTTGATAAGGAAACAACATATAAAGAATCATCGTATAGCCGACAGAAAGTTCAGACGTGGTTCAGACATTCTCAACCGTCCTGGAAAATTTCACATAGATGCGTATAGTTTTCCTCTCTGCATGTTGTTATGGTCACGAGGTTACAGCTAGATTGAGAGAGGAATTGGATCACCTTTTGTGTGAGCTCACATATAGCCCCGCCCTGCTATAATGTTCTATGGTCGCCATACGTTCAGATGCACAATGGACACGATTGAATGCTGATTCATTACCAAGTTCTAGTTCGACACGATATTCAAACCGTTGCTTTATTATGCATTGTTTTGTTATACGTCGTTTCATTATTCAGCGTTCAGATGAATGAATTCATCGTACAGCTATACCGTTTTGGTATAGCTATACCACTTTAGTACAGATTTTTTGCATCTGAACACCCTGAGACACTCCAACCCCAGCATCTCTTGAATGGCAGATTCTTCCTCCTGGACCTCCATCAAACAATGGTACACAAGCTATCGCAACCAAAAAGCACTTAAAGTCCCTTGCGGACAGTCAGGATCCAGGGCCTGATCAAGAGTTCTGGAAGCTAGCCCTCTGGTGCTACAAAACTTAGCTGTATTTTTAACATAATATGACAAAACTATATTCTGCAGGACAAAAAAGAAAAAAAAAGACTTTTGTCATAAGGCAGGAGACACACAGCTGAGTGGGAGAAAATAAAATCAATTGAGAGAGTGGGAGATTTAGGAAAAATGAGGTCAAAGTGGTAGATCTCTCACCAAAATCTCTGAACATATATATGATATTATATATATATATATACACACACATATATATATATATATATATATATATATATATATATATATACATATATATAAGATATATACCGGGTGTCCCAAAAAAAGCGGAACGGTGGATTTTCAGTATTTTGCGTTCTAAAAGTGATATATTTTTTGACATCATTAGAAAGAGCATTTTCCGCAGAAGACAATGATACCAAAATCATTAAATTTGGTTCAGTACTTTTTATTCTACGCCAATTTCTGAAAATGCAGTCATTTTCAAATTTTGTCGGATTTTTGGGACTTGAGAGATAATAATTTGAGTGCAACACGCGATCCATACGGTGAATATTGTGTAAGCTCGGTGATCCATGTCAACAAAAGATACAGCTCTCACATTGGGCACTGGCCAGGAAAAAGCAGTGTGTGTGTGTGTGTGTGTGTGTCTGTCTGTGTGTGCGCGCGCCCAGTATGAAAGCGTTATCTTTTGTTGACATGGATCAACGAGCTTATACAAATCGCCGTATGGAACGCGTGTCGCATCCAAATTATTATCTCTTAAGTCCCAAAAAATTGAAAATGACTGCATTTACAGAAATTGGCGTAGAATAAAAAGTACTGAACCAAATTTAATGATTTTGGTATCATGGTCTTCTGCGGAAGATGCTCTTTTTAATGATGTCAAAAAATATATCACTTTTAGAACGCAAGGTACTGAAAATCCACCGTTCCGCTTTTTTGGGGGCACCCGGTATATCTACGGACACATCATACTAAAAAACAATACTTACATCCAATTTGAATATAGGTTCCAAGAAAATCTGACTGCATATCTCCCTGCAGAGCGCAAAAATACATGGCTGTATCACTGAGGGAGACATTGTGCAAAGTAATCCTGGATTTCTGTAACAGAGACACAAAACAAGTGAGGAACACATTACAATAAGAATATTATTACTCTCCCCCCCCCCCCCCCCCCCCACTTTTTAGATGTGAACCTGTCATAATTTACTGTTTTGGGCAGACTTGAGATGGTAAAACAACATATGTCGAAAATTCATGAAAATTGACTTAGTCACATATTCAGTTTGTCATAGTGTAATATAGTGTATACTAATGTAAGACAGCAATTAAGCATATCTCCTTCTTTCCAGTCTAGGTTTGTTATGTACACTACCTCAGCTTGGTTAGGTTCTTAGGCTGTCCCACATCTCATTAACCTGTATTATATTTCTGTACTCTTTTTCTTTTCCCACTGCTCAAATTCCTTTCCCATCCGTGTTTACAGTTATCACCTTAGCTTGTTGTCACATCTGATCCTTTGGTTTATCATCCCATGTCTGCAGTTCTCACCCCATCTTGTTGCCACTTTCATCCGGTTTGTTTTCATTGGTTGTCTTAGTAAATTGGGTTCTTCTATTTTAGTCGGTCTCTTCCATTTCTGTTACTCCTATTGGTCCCTATTAGTTAATTTAAATACGTAAATATGTAAATATAGTTTATGCAAAGTATGTTCATCATGTTGAGTTTTGCTGAGGGCAAGTCAGCCTGAAAATGAATCAGTGTGCTCCTCAGGACTTGAAGTGTGCAGGGCTCATGTTTACAGTCTGTGTCCCTGAACCTGTAGCTATTTCACCCTAACTCTGAAACAAATCTGGAAATCAGAATGCAGTCTGTGACTGAGATATGACACCCTCTCCCTGTGGGAATTGTTATAATTTTGTTGGCAAAAAAATGTAAAGCTGCATATGCTTGCCCCTCCTTAACAAGCTCTGTATGCATTTGTACTTGAACTTGGCAAAACAATGTATCTCCAGGATCTGCGTGAAATATGCTGTTTTACCATTATACACAATAATAGGCTGTGTGCCGTATGCCGCGCAGTCCATTGTGTTATATGTACACGCGCCATTGACGAGACTTTACATTATTTTGCCGTAGCAATTACGTAGCTTGGTTTAGTTGATGAAGTTAAACAATGTATGTTTCCATTTATGCAAATTATTCTTAAAAATAGGGGTCTAGTGAAATCAACTTGCAGGCAACATATTGTTCATACTGTTGCTCCTTTATGGTTAAGATATGAAGTACTAAACAAAAACAGAAAAAGAGCTGCACCTTTGCAAATCTTTAAACTTGATTTACTGGATAAAAGGTTGCAGGTAGATACACTGTTTTGCCATCTCAGGACCCCAATCTCATGACCTAATCCAATCTCCTTGGGAACCAGATATGTAAAGTAAATCTTTAAGGGTACCGCTGCCCAGCAAAGACTTTGTTTCAATTTGTTATATGGTCAATGGACACATCCATTTATAAACAAAGTACACCTATTATAATCTAAATCTCCACAATTCTTATATACTCCACAAAAGGATGACATTGATGCAATAATTGCTTAGTTGTGCTCTGAAACAATGCATTTGAGAAATGGAAGCCACAAAACAAAAGCTGTCCACCTAAACTCACATGGGGATTCACTCGGAAATCAAACCAGCAAAGTTTGAATGAAGTTCAAAAAAAAAATCCATATGTGTGATTATACATGTCCACAGAGCAACAACAACAACCACCTGATTATGATTCCCTATATTTAGGAAAAGGAAAGTTTGAATGGAGTTTAAAAAAAAAATCATACAAAATGTGTGATTATACTTGTCAAGAGGGCAATAACAACCAGCTGACCATGATTCATACATTGTAGGAAAAGGAGGAAAACATTTGCTTTCGCCACTATCAATCTCATTTCTGCTCTTCAACTGTTTCACTGCTCAATTATAAGTACCACTTTCAGACTATTCTGATGATTGAACATCTGGCATTTGCTAAGATTATTTTGGATTATGTAAACATGCTGTTGGTTTCTTTCTGGTTTGCACCAGACCACAAACAATCTAGCTGTACATGCCTTTCAAAGCACAACATTACATAAATGTTCTTGTTTTGATTACAGACTAAACAAAGCAATTTTTCTGTTTCTTGTCCAACTTACAGGTGCCCCCATTTCATTTTTTTCTTTCTATTCGTTGCTTAAACAACAACAACAAAAAAGAAAAGTAAATGGGGGTGCTTGGGGCACCCCCCTCTGGATCCGCTTTTATAAGGGAGTCTTCTCTAAGCTCACCTCATTGGTGACCATCTGGTAGCTTTGAGATGGGATGAGGTTCCCTCCCTTGTACCACTCAATGTCTTGGGCAGTTACAGGAGAGACGCTGCCCGCATCCAGGGTGCATGTCACCTCCACATCGGTCCCCACTTCAAATGTGCCATTCAAGGGAAATATTTGTCCTGGTGAAATGAAAATGAAAGTGGGTGTGAGTCAAATAACTGGCACTGCTTAAATTTATAACATAGTACATATAAGTAGAAAAAAAAAAGGTTGATGAAAGAAAAGTCTAGACACTGTGTGACATTTATTTGCTGATTTACAAACATGATTTGAGGAGGAGATTAAAGTAGCCTCGCTTTCACATGTTTCACCAATGTGCTCAGTGCTTATTACCAATTTAATGCTGACTTACAAACATGACTGCAATAACGATACCAATCATCCTTTGTTCACATGACCAAGGAAGGCTTTCCAGATTCTGTGATTTGAATTTCAGAGTGAGGAAAGGTTTGGATTCTTAGTTACTGTAAAAGTGGAAATGTTTGCGCTGTTGAAATTTTCGCGCATCCAGTGTAGTATTTCTGCAGAAATGGTTAAAAGCCCCCCATATAGTTCAATCACGTTCACACTTGACTGTTTTGCTGTGTTTTCAGCAAAGGTTAATGGCACTTTCCATCATCACGGCCACCCAGAACACGAGTATCACATTTCTAGCAGCTTGGGAATCACTCATTTCTACGAAAAAATGTGACCCTTGGAACAAGTTCCTTGATGGCGACCTTTGCCTGATATACAAGTGTATTTTCCCTGTGGATTCATTATGGTCTAGATCTAACCAAATCACGTTCCCACTTGATCTTCCAGCTGATGCCTTAGCCGGAAAATGACATCATATCCGAGTCATAGCCATACTCACTAACCCATGACATTTAGTCTTCCATCCCAGCTATTTCATTCACTTCACTGGGCATTCACATCTTTTCTTTTGATAATTTTTTTCTCTTTCAGAACTTTTGCACACAAGTAATAGATGCCCAGGTGCTAGGTGCCTAGGTGCCTAGATGTTATCAATGTTTTTATGAGTATGTATTTTTCTGAGACATAACTTCAGGATTGCATATTGTGTGTTGACATCAGAACCTTCTCTTCTTTGCTAGAATACCTGAACAATGATACAAGCATGGGTTCTGGAGTTTAAAGGCATAATTTACCATTTGCAGATGAAACAAAAACCAAGCAGTAGTGCCTCAAAATAGTTCTAAAATGTGAGTTAGGGATAGAAATGACCAAGTAAATTTCAACCAGTATAATTGATGTTAAGTATTGTTATGTACAAACCATGAAAAATAGTTATGATAAAAAATGTTTCCAGGCTAGACCGTCTACAGTTATGGTTTAATGGGGGAAAAAATAGTGGTATCTCCTGATATTTTAGGCTTTATTGCAAAAATTTTCTATGGTATGATGTTTTGTGATACAACTGAACTGCACATATGCATCAAAAGTGATATCGTGAACATTTTATAAACCACTGATCCCAAAGGTAAACAGGACCCATAATTGTGTACGACCGTTGAGTCACAACATATGCTTTTGCATTTTGCACTGTGTACTATCAAGTGACCTAGGTCACATGATAGTCCACAGTGCAACGCACTTTTATTTCGCGCGTACTCATCTTGCGTTAAGACTGTGTGGACTGTGTGGAGATCAGCGAAACAAAAGGGACTATCAACATAGAGTGTAACGAACTTTCCTTCTCAGGTGATGTGATGGGCAAAACTACGCTTCATCACGTGATCAGCTCTGGACCAGTCCTATTGCAACATTCTTAGTATGTGGAAAATAATAGACTATATACTATAGCATTCAGACAGAGGACCCGTTCGAGCTCATCGGACAAATCGAACTCTGTTCAAGGGATAATATTACCATTTCTGGGAAATGTTAACCTCATTCGAGGGAACCCACATATGGCAGATCCTTGTCATATGATCACCTGAAACCACTAGATACATGTATCTCACTGTAATTTGAATCAATGCGCCATGTACATGACAAAATAATTTGACTGCAGCATTCGTCGTTGACTGGGAGGTCGCCGATTTCTCATGCAGTCACTGAGAGTGCTTTCAGACACACCAAGTTCTATCAAATATTCATACATTGAAGATAAATGATGTATGAGAGCATTCAGACACAACATCCTGATGAATATTAATCATATGGCATCGTATCGCATCGGATCTCGTGCACGAGCTCTCATGCTTTCTACAGGACAAGCTCATGAATATGATTTTGTATATCTCCACTACACAATCCGAACTTTGCAAAGGTTTCGTGCACTTTGCTTGCACCATGGTTTAAACCATTGTCTAAAATTGTACCATGGTTTTTCTAAACCTTGCTTTGTGAATTATTCCATGGTTTAAATCATGGTCTAAGTTTGTACCAGGTTTACTTAGACCATGGTTTCAAATGTCCATGGTTTAATTTTGTACTACCTTCGTGAAATCGAGCCATTATGTTCAATTCATGATAGTTTGCACAAAAAAAGACTAAAAGAAAGAATCCAGCCTACTTATACAACGTGTAGATATGAGTGCATTCAGACACAAATATATATTGTACAACATGGCCGTTGGAACTTGGGGGGGGGGGGGGCAGGGCCTACTTTTTGTGCACCATAGAAAGGAATACATAAGGTGTCACCACTTTGCCCCCCCCCCCCCACATCTTTTTGACCCAGAAGTATGTAAGTGGCACTAAAAAGAAATAGATAGAGATCTTGAAGTGTGAGCGCTGTAAAGTTATTTTTTTCCCCTGAAGACAGTTTTTTTTTTCTTTTTTTTTTTTTGCTTGTCAGCTGAAGAAACCCGGAAGTGGAAGGAGAAAGATGAGCTGAGGACGTTTTTTTTTGTTTTTTTGTGCTTCTTAGCTCATGAGATCAGAAGTGGCTCCCCCCCCCCCCCCCCCCACTTTTGAAAATGCTCCATCGGCTGTGTACCAATGCAGCCACTCAGACATATACAAGTGTTCTATATCCATATTTTGTAGCTCAACATGACATTTTATACATTATTACAAAACTTTCTATTCTGAAAGGGGGTAATTGAATCTACCAAAAGGACATGACCTTTTCATTCACACTTTCAATGAGTTTATTGGTTTTCTCTCCCAACCCTGGACAGATCTCTACATTTGAAGTGAAAACATACATCAAATTCTCATGTGCCTGCAGAAGTGTCAATTTTCACTTTAATAAGTACCCTTATGTTTAAGAAATGTGTGAAAGAACATCTTGACAACGCAATTACCGATCGGTAATGACAAGCATGAGCACATAGGGACATTATCACTTTGTGTTATGCAATATAAAAGCACTGTCAATTATTACTATTATCAAACATGTGAAATATCAACTGTAAAGGGTTCGCTGGTTGTACTTGATCTCAGAACTTATCTGATCGTGGTTGCTACATATCTGATGCTTTACATTTGATTAAATAGATTACACATCAAGCCATAGCCAAATGTCGTAATCTAAGGCCTTGTTGTTATCTTTTCTCCTTCTTCTTTTGTGTATGAAACAAGCTTATTATGGTGCTTAAATACCTTGTTTCCTGCCCTTTGCATATGTGGTGTATGGTCTTGTTTCAGATCAATGGTGTAACTAATGGACAAAATGGCTAAAATTTAGAATTGCTTTTCATGCTTCGAAATGTTGTTGGACATTTCACTTAGGGTTGGTATTTAATGGAAAAAAAAGTTTCAGAGCTCCCATTTCAATGAAAAGGAAATTACGGAGAGGCAAATTGAAGCATGAAGCTAATTTTATGGAAAATTCATTTTTCCATTTTTTGACATAGAGGCATAGAAATATTCAAATTCTCTTTTCATCCTGATCAATATTTTATGCTTACAGTATGAACTCCAACTTTCAGTCAACATTTCTTCATAAGGAAATGTAATTTTTGCATATCTGGGGGAGGAAAACTGAAAATATGTCATTTTTAACAAAATGACTCTTTTTTTTTTCAATTTCTTCCCCAAAAATGAGAGAATATGAATCAAAGACAGTGGATACAAAACATGCTTAGGAAGCAACACAATGATATAGGTATCACCAGATTTCAGTCATTTTAACTTGTAGTGATATTTTTCTGACTCCGTGTTTCGGACGTGACGGTTAACAAACTGACATTGTTTCGGACGTGACACACTTGTTAACATATTACAAAATTCAATAACAAAATAAATATCTCTGAAATTCCAAACTTTAATGATGACGCAACCATTGTAAAGGCACAACTTTCACTTCAACTGTAAAACCATCAATGAAAAGCAGCTTGCACTGTATTAACAAGGTCTGGGTAGCAATAACAGAAAGCCTGTACAAGGTAACTACAAGAACTAACAACCAGAACACATTGAATATCCACCATGAAAGTTTCTTTCTCTAAAATGACCAGCCACCTTCTATTTAGTCAATATCCAGTAAAAAAGAAGAAGAAGAAGAAGAAGAAGAAGGCATAACACATTCAAAATAACAATACCATATTTTAAGACATGTAAACCATATGTTTCGGACGTGACGCACAATGTTTACGTAAAATGTGAACACAAATTTTTGTCTCTGCTGTTTGATACAAAGCTTTCTTAAAGCCTGACTTGTTGTAATGGAAAAGTGATTCAATGGTGTACATTGTATATACCTCAAGCTTGCCTGACACATTGAAATAGTGACGAAAATACAAAGTCATTAACTGATGGCAGAATTCACTTGTTGACAAAAAAAGAGAAAAGAAAAGAAAAGAAGAAGAAATGTTACAGCTGATTCAGGCAAGCACCTGTTTCATCAAAATTGATGTATTACATCATTAGGATACAAGTTTATGGTAATACTGAAGGATATTCAAGAACATTCAGTCTTGCTTGACATGAATAATGATATAAAAGCCAACAAGCATATATGTATCAGTAATGCTGTTTCGGATGTGACATTTTTTAGTTTACATAACCCAGGATGAAGTGAAGAGCTTGAATTACACAAATCATTTATTGTGTCAAGATGACAAAAACTCCACTCAAAGATCAATTTCAAGAATCATGAAGATTACACTTGATTTTGTTATATAGTTGCCATGCTTTGCTGACAAACCTACACCATATAAGTGATACACAAACAAAATGTGCAAAGCACTCCATGAGATTACAGGGATGATCTTCCTTTCATGGCAAATGTTTTTTTTTTTTTTCACCCACCGTCCCATATAAACAATCAACAAAGTCAATGAATTATATGAAGTACAATTGTACATCAATCTCAACAATATTTGCGTTCTACTGTAAATTCAAGACATGGAAACTCCTCAGCCGAAATCAGCATCCAGGCCTACACATATGATTCTGCAATAAAAGATTAACTGAATTAGTAGTTTATGAACATTGAATGTCCATTTAACTCTGAAACATTATTATGTACAATGTATGTGTAGGCCTACATAATGCAAATTCAATGCACAAGTAAGTGCAAGTAGCATTGATATCCTGTAGACCTTGACAAAGATTTAGTATTGGTCTCAAATATTCTGGAACCTTTTAATACTGGAAACAATTGGTACTGTTATCCACTGTCAGCAATGCACACAAATTATTTGTTTCATACAATGAAATGCTAGCCATGCTCTACTTGTGTTTTTTTGTAGGAACACAGTATGAACAGTATTGTAGTGTAAAACAACAATTTCAATGTCTATAGTTTGAGTTATTGTACTTGAATTCAGGTACACTGTATATCCCTTTAGCTGTATAATGGTTCCACTGTGTTTACACTGTGATGATCAGTTTAGTATTCATGGTACTAATGTAAAATTCTTCTCCTACCAGAGGATGAAAAAAAAAACTGAAAATCTGTGTAATTTGCCGAACAGTTATGGCTAGATGCAGCCTCAAGCTGAAGTGTTCATAACGCGGTTCATCAATGTCTGGATTCTGTTGAAGATGGGCTTGTTGAATCCAAAATGTCGCTGCGATATGGGATGTGGAGATTCTTCAATTGGACAGAGAACTTCATGCTTTGGGAGGACATCTGTCATTTTGTTTTGCGGCCAAACGAAGAAGTTTGACGAGCCAGTGGGTTGCATGAAGGATATTGTGAGATTTTCTCCAGAGACATCCTCGACCACTCCTGGAAACCATTTGTAGTCATAGATAACAGCGACCCATGACCCATGCCCTATGTTGGAAGAGTGTGGAGCTGACGAGCTAGATGCTTCAGATACATCTGGTTTTTCATCTGTACATGGACCATAATTAAGGAATATTGGTTTTCAGAGAAATTTCAAAGGTAAAGTTTTAGCAACAAAGAAGTGATTATGAAGCCCGTGTCTACGGTTTTGTACTTCATGGAAAGGATACGTCTTTCATCTGAGATATCAGGCGATTTCTCAACCGTTGGTTTGTCTGCGATCTTTACAGAGCTCTTTGGTGCCTTCTGTTTTGACTTTTGCTTCCTCAGTCCACTGGTTTGGATTGGGTGTTCAGGTTTCCTGTTTAATCGGAAATGCAGAATAAGAATAATTCAGTTTCCATGTTACTGGGAGATTTGAGAAGCTTTTCAGAATCTGTGTAAACATCCTAAATTATGTACATGTTATATTGAATGGAACACTGCATGTATGGGTACCTGTGAGTGAGAGTTCATTGTTTTGTTTGCATTTAAGTAGTGTGATACTACCATTCCCTACAGTCTATCAGTACACTATATGCAATTAAGATTTAACAGATTTTTTTTTTCAAACAGCAGCATAGCTTACAATATCATTCACGTACAGTAGAGTGCATCTTTGTCATTGTAAAGTACTCACTTTTGCTTTCCTTGTTTTTTCTCCTTCAAGGCAACTTCCACTGACGCACCGACGTAACTCGTGTTCTGGCAGTCATCATATTCCATTCGTAGGCAGGAGACACAGAAGCATGACAGGTGTCGAGTCCTGATCCTCCTGGCTTTGATGGCACGAACGCTATGGATTTTTCTCGTGTTTGGTACTGTCTGAACTTCTGGCGCACGTTGTGATCTGATCTTTTTCATTCTCTCACTTTCCACCAGAAAGAACGAACGCTTGGAAGCATAGGAACTTTTGACCTCATCTATTGACAAGTTGGCCATGCAGTATTTGTACATTGATGCTGCAGAGTCAATTACGACTTGCCTACTCAAGACAGCCCTTTCCACTGTTCCTTTAACAACACTTGTTTCACCATCTGACTCGCCCTTGCCATGCTCAGACTCATAAAAGTCTCGCTGAACTGGAAATCCAAACTCATCAACAGAGGAGCTGACATCTCTGAATGCGGATGCTTTTTTGTACTGTGCAGTACACCCATCATTGACTTGTACTTCAAGTTCAATGTTCAAACCTCTGACATCCCTCAAATGAGAGATTGCAACTCTGTGGAACTCTGCAACAATGTTGTGGTCATGTGTCAGATCATCAGACAACATCACTAGGGACTCCCTTGTGAATAACTGGGTTTGGGGATCCACATAGTATGTCACCATGGGATGGATGGTGACTTCTTTTTTCACCCAGTGTGCTGATTTGATCTCATCTTGGAATTTCACAGCATAGTTGCGTCCGAAATCTTGAACAATGAGTATCAGACCTGGGATACTTTGATTCTTAACAGCGTCTTTGAGAACTCTTTCCACTTGGAAATTTTGCCAGCTTGACCTGAAGATGTGGGCAGGAAAGGATGACTGGGAAACTGAATGTACAGTATCAGAGATGAGGTCTTGGACGAGCTCACTTGCTGTTCCAGATTTCTGTACGAGAACCTTTCTTGTTGTTTCAACATCTTCTGTTTTTCCATTGTTGCGTCTTGTCACTGTTACACTTTTGCTCTCCCATTTATTCCAGGAAAGTGTGTCCTGTCCAGATGCCTTAATGAAGTCCGCATAGAATTCCGTCATGGTTCCTTCAAGATCACCGCATTCCATACATTTACCACTGATGCAGTCAGCTTGATGAAATCTGCAGTCAGCTGACTTCTCACAGAGAAGCATGTCAACAAAATCATATTCATCCCTGAGCCTGCAGTTTGCCAAGGTGGTTTCTTCCTTCTGCATTGTGACTGAGCAAATTTTGTTGTTGATGGTTTTGAGTTTCTCATTAATGTTCAGGCAGTACACACAGAGGCAAGACAGATGTTTGGCCTTTGTGATGGGTTTGACATTGCGTGGACGCAATCTGTAGAAAGAAGTGAAGGAAAGTTTGGTTTGGGGATTCTGCTGTCTCCACAGTGTGTATGCTCTTCTGAACGTCATCATCATGAGATACGTTGGTTTCCCATCTTTCTCAAACTTCTTATCTGGTCTTGTCTGAGATACTTCTGGTGATGTGTAGAAGTTAGCCACCTTCTCTTGCATGTTTGGTGATACAGCATCAGAGCGTCTCAGTCTCATTGGAACTTGTGATGTATGAGCTGTGGCAGAGGAAAGCTTTTGTTTCTGGCGCCAGTGGATCCGAAGTCTCTTTGAAGCAAAGTTCCAGGTTGTGTATTTTTTCCTGATAATGTTTGCCATCACTTGGTTCATAGTATTTCGAATGATGCGAGCTGGCTTGCTGCCACTCTGACGAATGGTAGAAGAATTCACTGTTGCTGTCTCTCTTTCTAGTCCTTCATACAGTTTTCGTCGTCTCCTGTCATCTTTTGTGAAGCCACGCTCCCTTAGGATGGTCTTCCTCTTTGGTGTGGCACTGTCGATCAGATACTCCATCACATCTGCGTATTGGTTAGGGTCTTCGGGCAAGGTTCCAGACACTGTCTTTCCCTTACGCTTTGTCTTCTTCATGCTTGAAGCAGCAGAAGACTGGGGTGTATGACTTCCATCACTTGCACCTGTATTTGTTGAGTTTCCATGTATTTCTTCTTGATTGATGTGTTTTCTCTCTCTGTCCTTGACTTGAAGTGCCATTTTTTTCTGTCTTGACATTGTTTCTCTCCTCTTTCTCATGTATTCTCTCATGTACTCTTTTCGTGATTTTCTTTCTGATCCAGATGGCTCCTGTCTCTTTTCTGGCTGCTTGTCTTTCTTTCTTGCTCTACAGAGTCTCTGCCTGATCTTTGCTTTTTCACGGTTTTCTTTCATTTTGAAGCGACCCTCACGGCTTTTGTCAACTTTCTGCTTGTGATATGTCTCTGTCCTTCTAACTCTATCCCTTCTGAGCAGTTCTGCATATTTCCGTGGATCATTTTGTTTTAGTTTTTTCCTCCACAGAGTTGATCTGGACTGTTGCTGAGAATTCGCTTTGGAATTACCCAGCTTTACAACAAGTATCCTTTTTTTTCCTTGTTTCTTCTTCACCATTTTTCAGACTGACAAGCAGCAAGTCCAGCGTTGCCGTACACTATAGAAAACAGACCCAGTGAAAATAAAATAATTATTTACTTTCTCTCTCTCCTTTCTTTTGTGTAAGGTGCCATGATATCATATTGATGTGATCATCCATTGTACTTTCATCCAGTACTTTCATTGTAATGTACACCACAATTTTCATTGTTTCCATATTTAGAATAGGGCCTACAAGTCAAGCTATTTATTCCCAAAGCTTTGCATTCAGTTATTTACTTGCTTTGTGCTTGGTGATCACATTCACTATTCATGAACACATTTTAGTCGTGACAGTACAAATGTGCAACATACTCAGAGATAAACACATGCATCCTAGTTATCCAATAACCCCATGATGTGAATACACTTTGACATCGATCTATTCGTTTTCATTTCCCAGCAAATCACAATTTTATTTTGAAGCTATTAAAGTCAGCGCCTTCGGTGGTACCTAGTTTTGAGTAAGCCCTAGATTTGCTTTGATGAATGGTACAGTAGGCTCTACCTTTGTAATTCTATATTTGTATTTCTGTACCAGGTATATCACATTCCCTTTAAGGAGTGATGAATGTTTTCATTTATTCCATATGCTATAAGATTTTATAATAGGGCCTAATGATCTGGTTGTGAAACTTGAGTTCAAAAAGATCTTAGTTAAACAGTCCAAGTTGAGAAGGTGACCTTTTTAAGAAAATACAATTGCTCATTCCCTTCTCTCACTTACAGTTGTACTATAATTTGACACACATCTTCCCAAGCATATGAATCTTAAAAAAAACCCAAACCAATCCTTACATTTAGAAAGTTTGTTCAGCAATTCTATTGCTGTCAAAGTGTAGTGACACTATGGTTTACTGCTGTCATTCCTAACGAAATTGTCCATTGATGGGACTGAACAGTTTTGATCAAACAGGTTGAGATCCTAGATCATATTCCAAGACAGAAAAACTTATGAATGTAGGTCTATTTTGCCACAGCACTCTGTGTGCTCTAGTCTATATGAATTTATTCAAAATTTGATGTAACAAAATAGTAATGAAAGAGAGTGAAACTGATTCTTTCAAGTTTAAACTCACCATGTACAGGATATCAGCATCACAGTGACTGAGAGCATGTAGCTGAAGCACACAAGTCACTGTTGCTAAGCAGCATTGGTACTGTTGAAGGGCATGTGAATGTCATGAGCACATGTGTGTACACACACAATAACATTTGCACACAATGATGCCACAAGCATTAGATGTTCTTAAAGAATAGAGGCTAAAAGGAGAGAAGAATGAATTATGTTCAAGTGAAAATGTTCTTGATAGTTTTTGTGAATGGGAAATTTACCGGAACTGAAGAAAAAAAACAATCAAATAGTAAAAAATTGCCTTGAATCCAAAGCATATTCATGTTAGCACTGATGTGTCACATCCGAAACAATATTGCTCTTTTAAGGCATACAAGATCGTTTTTTCATAATAGCAATATGTCATGTATGTCTGTAGAAAACATTTTGAGTGACAAACAATATATGAGTTATATTCTAAAGATGATTCACTTATTTAGTCTTTTCCCCTTGTCCCTTCATGGATGGGTCAACAAACTTTACCCAATTATCCCCATCCAGTGTTAATATTAGGCATACACCAACTGTAGTTTTGTCTCCTGGCAAGTGTAGCTGCCATGTAATCCTGGCAAGTGTGGATTTTTTTATATCTCATAACCTGTAAAATAATATTAATACAAGGAAAATTAAAGAGTAAAAAAATATGACTTTCTCTAGTCCATTATCCGAAATAGTTGTTAACATGTCACGTCCGAAACACTGTTTGTTTACATTAATCCCTACAGAATGCACAAACGTACCTAGATTGGCCTGAAGCTGTCATGTGTTTGACCAGTGTGTTTGAATGAAAGTCAGACAAACATCTATTAACCTTCTAAGTCTGTTAGTAGAGAACCCAACTTGAAAATTGCTGTATTCGTGTTTCGGACGTGACATACTGTTTCGGACGTGACATGTGTTAACGGAAAACAAAAATTTCAAAGAAAATTTTTATTTGAAATGAAATGTTTTCCCCAATTTTACAGTCTCATGTGGAGGTACGAACAGGGATATAGAAGTTGTGAAAAATATAAAATCATGTTTTCTTTTATTGATTATCTTCATCTGAAATTTGTTTCGGACGTGACAAAAAGTTAACGGAAAAATGTTAACAAAAACTTATTTTCCCATATTTTCCTCTCAAGTAAGGGTAACATCTCAATACTGCTATATGTTAAGCTACACATCCCTGACCATGTATTACATACACATTTAATATCCTCTGGGAGAATTAACTAGTTTAAAGTATTGATTCTGGAAGACCTTAAAGTGTTAACGGAAAATGTCACGTCCGAAACACCCTTTTCAAGCGAGTATCCCATGTACATATAAGATGTTGTTGTGTCCCAGTGGTGATGGGTATTTAGTATGACCTCTCTTCTATTACAACAGCAATAGTAAGATTTGAATTTAGAAAAGCTTTGTTAAATAATACTAATTACCCTATAGGCATGTGAAATTTGTCCCTAAAAAATGGCATTTTGTGACCACTTATGGCTGCCTGGTGAGGAGAAGGATTGACGGCAGAAGTTTGTTATGCTATGGGAGGTAGCACTTTTGGTGCCCTTTCAAACCACCAAAGCAAAAGGCAATACGACTTTATACCTTTTTTGTACAATTCAATACGTAGTCATTTTCAAAGTTACACCATTGATCTGAAACAAGACCGTATATCTTTGTCATACTGTATGTATAATGTTTGTATTTTTAACCTATATGTGTGGACCCCTCTGAAAACCAGCCTTTGGCTGACGAGGGTGTTCCACCCCATGAGAGGAAAATAAAAATTGAATTGAATTGAATTGAGCAGTATCCATCGTGCACGAGAATGAACTGCATGCAGCTTGTTCGGCATGCGATTCAATAATCAATAATAATCAAATACACACCCACTGGTGAACACACGGGGATCTTCCCGAATAAAAAGTTGGTGTGTGGACTTTTATCATTTCACTTTCAATCGTAACGTACTATAAAACAAATCGTTATGCTAGCAAATTGTGCCAGCCCGACAAGATAATATTGTAAGCAATTAAAATCTAAGTGGTGAAAGATGAATTTGAGTTCTTGCCGATCAAGTAACATGTTTTAGATTTAATTCTTTTTCTGTCAAGGAAATAGTTTTCAAATTCGTTTCTATCCATACCAGGAAATAATATCTTTGTCCTCCCTCACTGACTTTCCTGTTGAAAGCAAATTAAAGGCTGGAATTAAACTAAGTTTCCTAATTCAGGTGTCCTACCACTGGCACTGTATGTATAAGGGTCATTCTTTGCTAAGTGTATATTCTGGTGTCCCTCTATTTTTAAAGGTAATATGTACAAAAACAAAAGTTAATTTCATTACTTTCTGTTCTGTTTATAATGACTTACATTCATGAAATTAGGATAACATACAAAAAAGGGGATGAATTGTTTATCCTGACCTATTATCTTAATTTTCCCATAGCCGTATTACTGAAAGCCCAATGTCCCAGTGATACTACATATAAATATCCTAATGTCCCATTTTAAGATGGAACCACGTTGAAACGTTTTTAAATGTTTTTTTAATTCATTTTATAGCGTACTATCAAATTATTAGCATAAGATATACCAATATCAAATGATTAAAGAAAAAATGGAAATAAATAATTCAAAATCGTGTGTCACACAATTTTGCATCATCCACGTCACGAACATTTAGGGTGCCATCAACGAAAAATGTTGGGTACCCTTGGTATCAATTTTAGTGCTACATGACAGTTACATGCTGAAGTTGAAGAACTCACCTGGTTTTTTCCCCTATCTTAATCAATAAAGTTATATATTTTATTTTTTGACAACAGCCAGGTCGTACCTCTATTCAGCATCATCTCCAAATGCTCAAAATTACATATCAAATTAAATTGATTTATTATTTTGGTGGCACAACAGGAGAGATGATTATACCCTCTACCAGCACACACAGTTCTTTCCGCAGGTGAATGGATTAGAAAGATGATATGAGTCCATTAATTGTTGGACCTGTCATCTCCATCACGTCATCTCCGTCATGAAAAGTGACGGATATGACGTTGATGGAATTTTTCTTCATTACAAAACAACAATAAAGTGACATTAAAAATGATTGGTGTTAATCACACTGGAAGTCCTTTAACCATTGCTATTTATTTTTTGTTCAGTTGCATTAAATATCTAACCTTAAATCTGTTTATGCTATTGACCAGATGCCATTTCCGTCAAGTCATCTCCGTCATGTCACATTTTGCATATTATATATAAATTTATTACTGCAGCGCTAAAAATTGAAAATTATTTCAAATGAAGAACCACCTCAAAAAGATTGCACCTGTATTAAATGAAGTCAACATTCATCATGATTTTCCCATTTCATGAAAGATTTTCTATTTCTTAGACACTTTTTCTTTCAATAATTTGTGCGGCCAAAAACATACACTTAGCGAAGAATGACCCATAAAGTATATATGTGACCCGCTACAACAAAAGGATCCTAAAGTCGCTGACGGGCGAGCCAAGCATGGCCCAGAAAAAATGCTATTTTCAGGCCTTTCCTTTGATAATTTAGCTTCGAAATTTCGGCAGATGATAGAAGATACATTAGACTATAAAATTCTGTTAAAACAGAAATCTGAACGTTTTGACAAATTTTGATGATCTAACTTCAATCTTGATTTTCTCGGCTCACCCATCAGCGACTTTAGGATCCTTTTGTTGTAGTGGGTCGCATATTTATTTGATTTCCATCCTTGTGAACTAGAAAACAATTTACCACAAAACATTTCACATCTGAAGTTATGGTTTACACATTATATTTTAAACCAGAGTAGAGGGACTTTGCCCTTTGATCTGGAAGACTTAGTCAAAAAGTCTGATCAGTTCATCTGTATTTAATCTCCTGTCCAACTGCATGTCCTCAAAGACAGAGGTAAGAATTTCATAAAGGCAAGTTTTACAAGCACACTACTTACTAAGGAAATAAAATCCCAAAATATATTACATTTTTTTCTCTCTCTTAATTTCATGAACATTCCCTGCTATAACACAACAAAGTTAAACAATGATAACAACTAGACAAGCACTCTGAGAGCGCAGACCTCCGCCATTACAAGCAGCTAATTTCGACCAATAATCCTTTTCTTCCAGAGATCAGTGATTTCCAACCATACGTATTGCATGCTAAAAATCATCCAAATTCCCAAATATTGAAGGCTTTTGTTAGGTCATCAACCCTCAGCTGCACAGCACGCCTCGCAGTATAGAGCACGCACTTTAGTGCGCGTATGAAAACCTCAAAAATATGCAGTTTGAATTCCCTAGGTAGGGTCAAGTTCATTGACCCTACCTGCCAAAATATTGAAAATCCTTCTTAAATTCCCCCAAAATTCTCGGATCACTACCAAAATTCAATCATTTGTTACTTGTGTCGTTCTCAACCTTTCCTGCAAGTTTCATCCAAATCCGTTTGCAACTTTTTGAGTTATTTTGCACACGGACAAGCAAACAAGCGGTAACGAAAAGAACCTCCTCCCTTGGCGGAGGTAATAATAATGATAAGATGAATTTACATTATGCTAAATCCATTCTGTAGAGTGCTCAAAGTGCATACATACTATATTATTTATTATCAACTATATAGGACGTTTAAGTGGTGCATTAAAAACGTGTATTGTTGTTCGCTCAATTTTTACAGTTGAATATCAGAGCATACTGAATGAAACGCGTAGGCCAATGTATTAATTCCCCATATCGGCTACCATTGTTACTTGCCGTTCAAGATCACACAGTATTCTGTCTCGTCTGTTGCGCGAGCGCTTGCTGAGTGCGCAAACGCTTGCTACTAGTGCGTGTCAGTTTGCTACAATTCACAAGCACGCAAACATCTTGCTAGTTGCTTGCTTCATACGCAGTTTTTGGGGGCTTCCCCTTTTCAGCGCTGAGATGTCACTGCGGGCCGAGTCAACTTAAAAAACGACACAGTTCACGCTTGCTCCACTTGATTGTTGATGATAATAATTATATTGGATGGCATTGCGTTCGTGGAATACCAGGGAATATTGAACTCCTTAGGGTCAATATTGCACTCATCTTCGATTCGTGCAATATTGGCCCTTACTCGTTTACTGTATTAGCCGTTACTTGTACTCCTACCTACTCATTATTTACTCTTACTCCTTTTGTCCCTCGGATAGGACACAAAATCAGAGACTCCAACCCGATTACCTTCTGATCTGGAGATTCTCCCGCCTGAAACCCCTAGCAAACAGGAGACTCAAAGTTGATGTGTGTGAAGCGCGAAATTCCCAGGGTTCTAGATGCTCTCTGGTGCTACCTAAGACTTATTTTTTCAACATACGATAGAAATATGTAAGAAATCCTTTCCAACGGGAGACAAAGAGCCAGGGCGGGAGAAATTAAATCTCAAACGGGAGAACGGGAGATTTTGCAAAAATGGGTTTTCGGCGGAAGATCTCCCGTCGAAAACGGGAGAGTTGGAGTCTCTGTAAAATGGAGGTCCCGTGTGTGAGAGAGTCACAACTCATGCACGTAAAAGATCCCACTTCATTCATTCATCGAAAAGAGCAGGGTGTTTAAACTGAAGTGGTCCCACCTCAAATCCAACTGGACCCCATGGAACACCATGCAGTTAAGTGTAGCTGAATATGGGCTATCCAGCCATCTTCACAGATGGAAAATGAACAATCGCAATCACTCCTGCAATATTCCCTGGTGTCCCATTCATAGCCATCCAATATAAAGGCCCGGTCTCTGGATACATTATTTCCAACCAGCACTGACAGCTAGTGCTCACTCTCCACTCCCTGGGGAGCATTTCAGCCAGTGACAACCTACAGGTGTGCAAATTACGCTGATCAACCGACATAAACATTCTTATCCTACCTACCTGGTAAGGCCTACCCATTTTTTATACTCCTTGGTGGCGTTGGTGGATAGCAACAATGTGGATAAAGTGCCTTGCTGAAAGGGCAGATATGTCCGCCTTCATTGGACTCGAACCCACGAACTCAAACACACTCATGTGATTCAGAAACATGAGCTCTTATCCACTCGGCCACAACACCTTCTGGCAATGTGAATGGTACATAAAATACTCAGTTTTATCCCATTTTATTTTTCCACTTTTTTTCAGAGAGTACACATGTAAATGCTCCGAAGTTAATATTGTTACAATCTATGATCTTACCTTCAATTCCAGCCACCAGCTGGATAGAGGTAATCAATAGGAGTAGCAGGATCATCCCCAGGCCAGAAGCTACACCAGTCTCACCCATCTTGTCTGAGAGTTTTCATCCAGTGGACCAGTCCTTCTCCTGGAGACGTCCAGACGCAGAATGGCACACAGGGCTCCGCCCCCTTCAAGCAGGACTCCACTTCCAGTCGCTAAGCTTTAGTCCAGACCTCTGCTCCTTCCAATGACAATGAATGCAGAATTGGAATGACTATAATAAATCACATGAGCACATGTATGAGTTACGTGTGCGTGTGTGCATTTTTTTTTTTGTGTGTGTGTGTATGTGTGTGTGGGTGTGTGTGTGGGTGTGTGTGTGTGTGGGTGTGTGCAGGTGTCAGAGTTTGTGTATCATGCTCTACCACTCATTCTCCCTGGCACTAGTGGCAGCACTCTGAGCTCTTTCCAGCACCATCAACTGCATGGACCAGGAGGATGTCTGGCAGCGAGTCAATGCCCAAGAATCTGCCTTTTTTTTCTCAGTTCAATTCAATTCAAATTGATTTCTTGGGAATTTTCTGCATTTAAAAAAAAAAAAAAAATTATATATATATACATTTATATATATATATATATATATATATATATATATATATATACATATATACATATATTACAAATAAAATACAGTCATTTCTTTTTTCTTTCAAAACAATAAAACATGTACAGTGTGTATATATACATATACATGTACATAATGATAAATATACATAACTGGTCAAAAATTAAGGCAGGAAACATCTTTTTAAAGTGAGTCCCTAACTTTCCACTTTCAGAATCTTTAAAGTGTTCTGTTTTGTATTTCAAATGAATGAAAGAAATGAGGTAATCAAAGCAAGGGTTGACATTTTGAAATTTATATCAAAATAGGTAAAATCATGAACACACAATGAAGAAATCGCTACATATGTAATACAAGTAGCTTCGCTGCTTTGTTTTCACAGCCAAAAGGCCTTTCAAATAATGAGAATGTAATATCTTTCTTCCATTTTATTGATATGAGATTTTTCAGAAAGGAGTAACATATATCCTTTGCATGAATGAGTGTGGAGTTGAATATTAAAGCAAGATGACTTTCAAAGTAAGGTGGGTTACATAGTTGCTACGCCATTACCGGTATACAAAACAACAATAACAACATGATTTCTGCAATATTTTTCTCTACAAAGTGATATATGAAAAATGTGAGGAGATGGCATCATTAACTCATCAAATCTGTTAATGCAGAACTATCAGAGACATTAAAAGCACATGACTTTGTCATTCTACATCCAAATCTTACTCTCATTTCTACTGCTCTACTGGATTACTCAGTCGTGTAAAGTCTACATTCATAAGGATTAGCTTTTCACTTCAAATCATATCATACTGGGCTTTACTGCAGACTACTTCTACTACTATTAAAAAATACAGATAAAAGATCTTAACAACACATGAGAATACTCAGCAGAGAGAGAAACCAATAACAAGAATATCTCCCATTTCTGTTATGATTTCTCCCTGGCTAAAAACTGCATCATGTTCCAAATGCCATTCCTCTTCAAAGTCTCATTGAAATAAACATTAATGTCAAATCAACTTGGGGTTCATATCACATCTAATGGCAGTAATAAATAACTTATATAGGGTTAAAGTGGGAGTGGTATACAAACCCAATATATATGATAAAGTTTAGCAATTGTGAACAAATGAGGAGTTTTAGCACAAAATGGGTTAACTCCATTTTTCTTAATTTTAGATATTTGAGATTAAAGCTACTAAAAGGCAAAGAAATTCATGAGAAAATATGTGATATTCTTAATCATAACTTTTAAGAATGTTACTTGTTATTCATCTAGTGTGGTATCACTGGTAAGGTTTTGATTGACTCTATCTGACGATGGACTCAAATTAAAAAGTTAAAAAATGGTACTTAACCCATTTCTTACTCCTACTCTTACAATTTTCATTAACCCAATCTGGTGGTATGGTGTTTTACCTTTCAATTTAGGGTGTTAACATTCACTATCAGTGTTTCATATGATAGACTAAAATATTCTGTTCTTGTTTGAGTTCTTTTGTTTTCATATATTGTACGAATGTTTTTTTCTACGGCAGAATTCAAAAACTACCAAAACACTTTCAAACACTTTACAATTGAATCTTGAATTACAACACATTGTCGAATATCACAGCTCCTGTTTCCATCAAATAAACAGGGATTGTTTGCGTTTTATTTTTGTAAAGTTTTGCTCATTTTTTTCAGATGTAATTCAGAGAAGGCAATTAAATGTTAAGGAGATGGTTTCTGTAGCAGAATGCCCCCACCCCATACACACACTTGATGGGGTAAAGGTCCTGTTTACCTTTGGCAGCAGTGATTTAAAAAATGTTCAAGATATCATTTTCTTTGCATATGTGTAGGTCAGTTGTATCACAAAACAACCTAGCACATAACGTTTTCGCAGTTAAGCCTAAAATATATGGAGATATCACTATTTTTCTCAGTAAATCATAACTGTAGATGGTTTAGTCTTCAAACATTTCTATTATATTATTATTGTTCACATTTTGTATATTGAACAATACTTTAACATCGATTATACTGATTAGAATTTTTACATTGGTTGTTTCCATCCCTAACTCACATTTTAGAGCTATTTTGAAGCACTAATGCTGGGTTTTTGTTTCATCTGCAAATGGTACATTATGCCTTTAAAACCGTGACCATGATTAGTGCACAATGATTTCTGGAATAGGCCAGTGAGTTCATGATATAAGGCGCATCCTCTCTCCCACTCGCATTACAGTTTCATCATAACTTTTTTCTGTGACCTACAACTGAACAAGCTTGCTTTCATGTAGTCCCTGTCATATTTCTCCTAATTTGTAAGATCATAGTCTACATGATTACTAAGTTTTGTTTAATCATAACTCCTAATTATTCCAATAATCTTCTAGTTCAGCTGAGGGGGTAATTGTACTTAACTTGAACTGCTAAGTTTCAATGGATTAGATGAACAGGTCTGAAATCTACTTGGCTCACTATAGAGCTGCTATCAATCCTAAAATAGGTAAGTCATATTGGATACATGGGGTGCTGTTCGTTATTCCGAAGGTTCGCTAATCCAAAAATGAAATAGGATTTGCTATTCCAAAAACTCGTTTATCCGAAAATGAAATGGGGTTCTTTATTCCGAAGGTTCGTTAATCCGAAAATGAAATAGGGTTCATTATTCCGAAGGTTCGTTGATTCGAAATGATATAGGGTCTGTAACGAACCTTCGGAATAAAGAGCTTTGTTTCGTTTTTGGATAAACGAACCTTCGGAATAACGAACCTTATTTCATTTTCGGATTAATGAACCATCGGAATAACAAATCTCATTACATTTTCGGAATAATGAATCTTAGGAATAACGTACCTTCGGAATAACGAACCTTTGGGCTAAAGAACCTACGGAATAACGAACCTTCGGAATAACGAGCTGTAACCGGATGCATGTATATCATCAACTCACTTCTGGCATAGAAATAAGGTTTCCCAACAATGCTCAGGGAGATTTGGGCAGATGATAAGCCCAATGATGTTATATTGTGGGGTTAAAATGCCTTTCTGAAATGCAAAAAAAAATAAAAATAAAAAAAGTGTGATCGTGTGTCTGTGAAGATTAGTAACACAAAGTCACTTTGAATGAAATGTGTTTAATATAGCTCAGACCTGCCCATGCCAACCATCACTGCCAAATATGCATCTCTGCTCCTTGGGGCAAACTGTGCATGCAGTACGGTCTCCCTCTCAACTAAAAGATAGCAATAGAGATAATAATGCAACAACTGGAGAAATGTGATCTGAAAGGCCTTTGCAAATTGTTTGGAAAGTGGGAAACATAGGAAGGATGATAATCGCAGCCATAGAATTCACATGTTCCTGGGTTTAAGTCTCCTTTCTAAGAACACGGGGGGGGGGGGGGGGGGGGGGGCAACTTCAGACCAGAAAGAAAGAAACATCCTGGACTTGATGAAACTACTCCTCAGGGAGCTGGTAGCTGAGCAAACAGATAGATCTCAAATGGCATTCCGAACCTGTGCCACAGAGTAAAACCAGTGGCAGATCCAGATCCGGCACCGGGTGCACCCCCTCTTTATTTTTTTGTTAAAACAAAAGAAATAAATAGAAAAAATTGGGGGCACATCGCGCCCTCCCCTTTACCGAATTATTGGATCCACCCCTGGTAAAAGGAGCCCCTCACCCCCCCCCCCCCCCCCCACCCCTTACCCCAGAACTTATGATCTTTACAATCAGGACAAAGGATGGTCTCACACCAAACCATAGCAAACTTGTCAGATTTGGCAGGATTCTGAGTCTGACTTTGTACAAGAATAACAGATACAGAGCTCAACATCATTGGTGGCCTCGGGCCACTAAAGATTCATGTCAGGCCACCAAATTTAAAAAAATGTTATTTGTTGGTGGCCTGATCAGGTAACTAAATTTCAAAATGGAATGTTATATTTCTGTTTCTTTCCGGCCACCAAAACTTCAAATTTAAAGGGATTGTATAGTTTTGGTTGAAACCATATTTCAGGTCTCTAACATTTTTTGGTGAGATAATGAGAAACCTCTTAAGAAATATGAAAGAGCATGTAATTCTATGAGGAATTCAATGTTTATTTGATGAAAATTGGTTTTGAAATGGCTGAGATATCCAAAAAAGGGTGATTCTAATAAAGTGTGGGACCCACATTTTATTACGATCGCTTTGTTTTACTTTGTTTTTGGATGTTTCAGTCATTCCAAACCCGATTTTCATCAAATAAACTTTAAATTACTCTTAAAATGGTATGCTCTGTACTATATCACTAGTGTTTTCTTGGTATCTTGCAAAAAGTTAAAAGCCCATTTCTCATCTCCACCAATACTGTACCATCCCTTTAAAGATTTTAATAACCAACAGGGAAAGGCGTTAGTGTCAAGCCCTGATATAATATGTTTATAAATATACACAATAAGGATTTTAGTCCATGTGTAATTGGATCCAGTAGACATAAAATGAAAGAAAAAAAAAAACTCTGATGGAGAAATGTGACACTTTGAAAATGTGATGCAACCATTAGAAGTTGTTAAATGCTTAAAGGTACAGCTTACCATTGGCAGCAGTGATTTTAACAATTTTCGAGTTGTCACATTAGATGCATATGTGTAGGTCAGTTGTATCACAAAACATCCTATCTTATAAACATTTTGCAATAAAACCTAAGATATAGGGAGATATCACTGTTTTTCTCATTAAACCATAACTGTAGATGGTTTAGTCTAAAAACAATTTTATTCTAACTATTGCTCACATTTTGTATATCTGACAATATCTAACATTGATTATCCTGATCAACATTTTTACAATGATTGTTTTGATGCCTAACTCACATTTTAGAACTATTTTGAAGCACTAAAGCTGGGTTTTTTTTTCATCTGCAAACGGTAAATAATGCCTTTAATAATGCATTACAGTCTATCTATAACTGATACAATAGGGGGAGGCATACAATGTGGATGCATTACCATTGCCTTTCATTCTAAAAATTATGTATGGTATCAATGGAAATGCATATATGCAAATGGGCATGGTGTGTGTGTGTATGTGTGTGACAGTGCTTGACTCACTTCAAAAAGTAGACAGTTTCATTGAAGGAAATGATGCAACTTCCCCTCCCCCCCCCCCCCCCCATCATTTCTTAGAACATTTAAAGGGAACCCAAACCCCAAAAGCAATAAGGATTGAGTGAAAGCAGCAATACTAGTAGAATATGTCAGTGAAAGTTTCAGGAAAATCAGACAATCAATGCAAAAGTTACAAATTTTTAAGTTCTAGCATAATGAAAAGGCACTTGACTAAATGCTTTCAGAAAGAAGGGGGAATAATTGCTATTCTTGTCAGTATAAAGTTGATGAAATATGTAGTTTTCATGAAAAATGAATTTTTGTGGAATTCCCTTTATATTTTCTTTACATTGTTGTCCACACATGACATCATAACCTCTCATAGTCTCCTCATCTAGCTGTTCCAACACCAACACTTTAAAAATTGATAACTTCTGCATCAGATTTTCCTCAAATTTTCACCTGACGTGTACGTTCTACTAATGTTGCTGCTTTCACTCAATTTACATTGTTCTTTGGGTTTGGGTTCCCTTGAACTGGAACTTGACACATCATTGCACCTGACAAATGTCATTTCCTGTGCACTTTTCCATGTAGAGTCCTTGGAATGTGGCTGGATATGTATTCTGGGGGGAAAAAAAGTTAACAAAAACACTGATTTCCAGTGGATAAATACCAGCTGGCTGTGATTCCTTTTAATAGATTGATTTCACTTTCACTCTCCAAAGACGTCAGAGAAAAATGCTTATTAGTGGAAAATTGAGCAAAGAAAATGGGATTCCAACGGGATTCGAACGCGAGACCTCCGGATTGCTAGCCCGTTGCTCTACCAACTGAGCTACAGTTGTACAGAAAGCCCTAGTTCAGTGTTCGTCCAAGAAACCCTAAATTTTCAATGCTCGAATGGTCAGAAGCTATAGCAGTGTGTTTGTGTGTGACACACACATACACACTTGAACCTGGCATAAACCCGAAGGAAAAATCAACTTAGGGATAAATGCGAGGGATTATGATGCAGCTTTTTCGAGTATGTAACAAACACAAACAGAAAAACTGACCAGAAATGAATATCATTTATTAGTGGAAAATTGAGCAAAGAAAATGGGATTCCATCGGGATTCGAACCCGAGATCACCGGAGTGCTAGCCCGATGCTCTACCGACTGAGCTATAGAAAGCCCTACAAATGTAGTTCAGTGTTCGTCCCAGAAACCCTAAATTCTCAATGCTCGAATGGTCAGAAGCTATAACAGTGTGTGAAACACACGTACACACTTGAACCTGGCAAAAATATGAAGGAAAAATCAACTTAGTTTTAACTTAAAACTTTAACTATGAGAAAACGGGTGAATGCGAGACCGAGTGGCGCAATTTCTTATCTTGAGCATTGCATCTCGCCGATTAACTCCTGCCAAAAAGGGTAGCAGCCAATCAGTGACCGCATTGCTCACCACGCTGTCGCATGTAATGAATACTCATAAGTATGCATGTCGGCGGCTCGCTCATCCGTATCCAGCCTGCGTTGCCTGCTGCCTGGCATGCCTACAGTACATTGCCAGCGTTGACACGTCCTCATTAGCATACCAACAGTGATCTGACTCATGAATATAATGAATAATTCATATTCGCCTTCGTTGGGAGGCGGTAGGGAAAAAACCCCAGGTTTCAAAAGGCCTCGTGGCTGCACCACTCGGTCTCGCGTTCACCCGTTTCTCCCAGTGCTCGGTGTGGCAAGTTAGTCTCAATCTGCGGCCACAAGGCCTTGTCAAAAGGCTAGAGGCAGGCACGCTATCGACTCAGCCAAACCACAGCTAGAAAACTGATGTTTACCTTGACAATACCTTTTAAATAGTGGGAATTCTAAGTGCTGTATCATTGCGACATGAAGATGAGTTATAGGCATGCTATCACATGTTCATACCAGAGAGGTAGGAAGACCCCCTCCCTGTTCAAACCTACAGAAGAATTGTATGGTTAAAACATCACCTCATAATGATAATTAATTTTTGAATGTGAGTGTGATCAACAATACTGATTGTTGAAAATGTATAAAAACTTAAAATCCCACAACCTCTTTTATGACACTCTTTTGTTCAGCTATATTCTTTTCAGTGGCAACAACTTTAAACCCCAGCAGCTCTCCTAAACAAAGAGGAAAACCCAGTATGTATGTACAGTCAACTTTTATATCAAATGAAATATAAACAAAAGTGTAGAGGTTCAACAAAATCAAACAAACACTAAAAGAATTACAGAATTTTAAAGTTTGATATGTTTTTCAGAAAGGAGAGCTATTGGTTATGATATACTATGAACGATGTCATCACCTCACAAGACTGAACATTGATACATGATTTAAAGGGTTTGTATAGTTTTGGTTGAGACCTAATTTCAGGTTTCAAACATTTCTTGGTGAGATAATGAGAAACCTCTTACGGAATATGAAAGAGCATGTAATTCTATGAGGAATTCACCGTTTATTTGATGAAAATTGGTTTTGAAATGGCTGAGATATCCAAAAAGAGCGATTTTAATAAAATGTGGGACCCACACTTTATTATGATCGCTTTGTTTTACTTTGTTTTTGGATGTTTCAGTAATTCCAAACCCGATTTTCATCAAAAAACTTTGAATTCCTCTTAAAATGGTATGTTCTGTACTATATCAAAAAGTGTTTTCTTGGTATCTCGCAAAAAGTTAAAAGCTCAATTCTCATCTCTACCAATACTGTACTATCCCTTTAAGCATAAATCTTTCATCTTATCTTTTTCTGTTATCATGACAATATCCATGTATAGTAAACCATCATGTCTGAATCATGTTTCAGTAAAAAACAACCCCCACCCCTTCCCATTAATATGCTATCAATAGCAGATAGAAACAAAACTAGAAATGTTGCTATGGCGACTGATGCCTCTGCCATAATGCATGATTCTCCCAATAGGTGTATAGTACAATGTCTTCACAATGTGCGATGACAATTTCACATAACTGGCAAAATATTGAAATGACAGGTTTGTCAGAAATATCTTGAATGTTCACTTTCCTTGAACTACATTTGCTATAATTGTCTTTCACTAGTACATGTATTTGGGGAATTGAGGATTTTTACTTGACTTCTGACTGACCCTTTTATAAGTTTATGCATTGAGTAATTTTCAAGGTATGAAGAAAGAATGAAGATATATCAAACCATTTGCGAGAAAAGTGAAATTTTAACATACTGTTCACCTAACCTTTGACCTTTTGACCTTTGACCTTACGACATGAAACTCTCTCTGGAGAATCTTTATGCAGTAGTACATGTCTACACTAAGTTTCAAGAAAATACCTTCGGGCATTGCATGGATATGGGGGGAAAGCAATACTTTTAGCATTTGACCTTGAACTTTTGACCTTTGACCTCCTGCCAATGTCACTAAAATCTACTCAACTAATTGCCCTATCATACATCATCCTTGGACCAAGATTGGTGAAAGTTGCTTCATCCAGTTTTGAGTTATCACGTAAACAGATAAATTTTAGGATTTGACCTTGATCTTTGACCTTTGACCCCTGTCTGATTTCACTAAAAAAATAGTCAAGTAATTGTCCCACCATACATCATCCTCGGACAAAGTTTGGTGAAATTTGCTTGATCCAGTCTTGAGTTATCGCATAAAGAGATACAATTTCATGATTTGACCTTGACCTTTGACCTTTGGCCAATTTCACCCAAAATCTAATCAAGTAATTGCCCTATCATACTTTATACTTGGACCAAGTTTGGTAAAATTCCAGTCAATATTACCCAAGTTATCGCATAAATGAATGCGGACGGACGTACAGACGTGCGGACGGACGTACAGACGTACGGATGGATGAACAGACAACCTGAAAACATAATGCCTCCGGCACCACTTCGTGGTGGAGGCATAAAAAGAATGAGATGCATAGTCTTATTATCTTGTAGCATGAATTCAAAATGAAAGTTTCCAAATCTCGCATAACTTTAGAATGGCATCCAAGCCATTCACAAATCATATACAAGTCATCCACACTTCATCTAATTTCTAACTACTAGAATGTGTACTTTGAATACATGTAGCTTCCATAAAAATAAATGACATATCTTGACTTGCTATGCAGGCCCATTTTCAGACCTTTGCAAAATTGTCATTTTGCAAGATTTCATTTTAGAAGTTATACTTGTACAGCTGTAGTTACAACAAGATCTATTTCACATTCAAGCACTTTTATTAAATATGTTTTGTAGAATGCAACAAATAAATGAATGAATAAATCAATAAATCAAAAAATAAGATACACATAAATACATCCATATAGTCATTCTAATAAAGACAACAAAAAAATCTTTCCACCTTCACGGACACATTAGCCGCTTGAAAAAAAAAATACACAGCTATTCAAAGCATATTCAGTTTAGACAGTTATCACTGCTTAGTGAAAGTACTAAAAATTACTTTCTATTCTGATGTGATGTGTAACAAAATCAACAAGACTGGTGGGTGAAAACAGGAAAGAAAAAGAGAGAAACTTTGCTTAAGATCGATTTCCAGTAGAAACTTCTATATACGGTTAGAGTAAACAATTGCATCAGGAATTTATACAACTTCAAAAAATAAGAGTTTCATCTTGCACTCGACTCTCCAATCTAAACATTTACTTTCACAACATTATACCATTTCTCTTTTCACTGGGTAAACCAAGGAGAAAATAAGAAATAAAAAAGAAAAAGATCAGAGAGCCATGATCACAACCTGATCACAGAGTTCCAGAGTGTGTGATTTGCAGACCTATTCAAAACAGCAGAAGTCAACAGAATTAGATGTGACTAATTGTGAGCAGATCTTTTGTGGTGGTGGAAAAAAATCAGTTCAGAGTCTGAAATGTCAAGACTAACTGTACAGCGATACAATTTGACCTTGGCACTAAGCACCTACAGGAGTACCGGCCACACACCCATAGTTGTTACCAAAATGCTTGAATGGTTTGATGTCCCGTTCCATGTCAAGGGTCAGGCCTGAAGAAAATGATAAGGATCCAAGAGAGCACGAGGGAATAAAAAGAAAAAAAAGAAACTGGCAGGTTTCCTCCATAACAATTGTTTGTTGCTCTCTCTCTCTCTCTCTCTCTCTCTTCTTTCCCCCTCCCCCTCCCCCTCCCCCCCCCCCCCTTTCAGACGCAAGCCAGTTTATTCCAAAACTCAATAAAGAAATGACGTAGGCCTATAAGGAATCTTTGTATAGTCGACAAACTGTTCAGACGCTAATCTTGGAATGTCGAAATATATGTATTGAGTCACAAGGAGCAAACTGATTCAGAGATTATGAAAGACACATAAAGCACTTTATAAACACTTTCAGAAATCAAAAATGGTGTCCAAAATGGTCACCATTTCCTGTTTTATATTTTCCTGTTTTAATATTTTACTTGACCTTTTGACCTTTGACCTCATGACCCCAAACTTTCACCAGAGAATTTTTATTGGGTAATACATGTATACACTAAGTTTCAAGAAAATATCTTCAGGCATTGCATAGATATGGTGGAAATAGTAAAAATTTACGTATTTGACCTTCACCTTTGACCTTGAGAATGTGCACCCAAAAGTTGATAGGCACAACTTCACCCCCTAATACACATACATGCCAAGTTTCATTAGGATACCTCAAAAGGCTTTTTAGTTACGCTGTCCACAAAATTCATTACGGACGGACGGAAGGACAGACGGACGGATGGACAGACAACCCGAAAACATAATGCCTCCAGCACCACTTCGTGGCAGAAGCATAAAAACTTAAGAATTTCCCTCATGTGGGAGATGGCAACCCTATGACCACACACTTCCATGAATATTATATCTTTTTGTTCCTTTTTTCATTGGAAACAAAAATCTAATATTTTACCAATAGGGCATCAGATGTCTGAATATCAAGTCTGAAATGCAAAATCTCCCTCATGTTGGGAGTGGGGAATCCCTCTTCCACACCCTCCCGTTGCTTGTTTCCCTGAATACTACTTTACTATTTTTCTTACTCTTTGATGGAAACAATTCAATATCTTACCAAACGTTTGCACGATATGTTTCACTTTCAAGTAAAAAAAAAAAATACTCCTCCCGTGGGGGGGGGGGGGGGGGGGGAATATCCATCCTCCATGTTCCAATAATTATACGAGTGTCACATTCTCTGATTTCTATCTATTATCAAACGTAATTTTATCTTATCTACATGAATTGAATAAGATAATTCAGACACTATGCTGTAAGGTGGAGCAATATACTGCACCGAAGAAATTCACTGTCATGTGATAAATTACACATTATTTTGTAGCACATGTAGACACTAATTTTGAATATGTATGTAGCACAGACACCAAAAAGAACTATTATCTCTTCCTTAGTGATAACTGACAGTTTCAAATGGAACTCACCTCATGGCAGACATCAAATACGTTGGTAATAAAAAAAAAATACTAGTACTAAATGTTCATCTAATATTGTGCTTGTGGTGACGAAAATAAACCATGTGGTAAAAATATTGCCTTTTAGTTGGCTGTCTGTTGAGCAACAAATCTAATGGCGAAATATTTCTCTCGTAACAAGGACACACTCCTTGACTTTAACATTCAAATGTTCTTATTTGCATACTTTACACATAGGAATTATCTTTTATAAAAAGTTCCTTATATGCTGTACTGATATTCATTTACATAATTGTGAGATAAATTGTTACTGACGGCCATTTTGCACGCCATTTTGTATTTTGGGAAGAGCTAAAGCCAGTTTTATCGCCACTTGTGTGCGTCAACATCTCTTAGAATGTATTTTATTGAGTTCTTCATCCTTAAAAGCAGTTATTTAGACATAAATTTTGTATTTGGATTACCTGGTTGAAAAGTTATAAGAATTACAGGAAATGGTGGCCATTTTGGACGGCATCTTGGATTACAGTACTTGTGCGCGTTAACATCTCTTGATATGTATTTTAATGAGTTCTTAATTCTGAAAAATAAAATATATATATATCTATACATTTGATTTTTTTATTTGGGTTCCCTTTTTGAAAAGTTATAAGAATTTCAGGAAATGGCCGCCATTTTGGACGCCATCTAGGATTACAGTACTTGCATGCTTAACAACTCTTAATATGTATTTTATTGAGTTCGTCACCCTTAAAAAACATATATTTAGACATTTACATTTTGTATTTGGGTTACCTGGTTGAAAAGATATATTAAAGCATTTCCGGAAATGGCGGCCATTTTGGACGCCATCTTGGATTTCGGTACTTGTGTGAATCTTTATATCTTAATATGTATTTTATTGAGTTCCTCATGCTTAAAAACATATATTTCGACCTTGAAATTTTGTATTTGGGTTCTGTGGTTAAAAGTTATAAGAATTTCAGGAAATGACGGCCATTTTGGATGCCATCTTGGATTGCAGAAACCGCTCAAGGAGGATTTATGAGGACTTTTAGTATGTTATTCTAGACATATTTCTGGACCTATCCTGCAAAAAATCAGCTTGTTACCAAAAATGTCCAGGTTTGAGCCTATTTTGACCTAATGCTCTTGGACTATGGTTTATTTATGGTATTTGGGGGGGGGGGGGGTAAGTGGAGTAATTTTCAAATCCCATATCGTAAAACAAAACTAGTGAATGTACTTTGTTGGAATCAGTTTTTTTTTTTTTTTCATTACCATTCTCTACGACGGTTCACACAGAAACAGATCTCTCACCACAGAAACAGAATTTGCCATCTAATAGGAGAACTACCCATCCCATTCCAAGAAGAAACATTGAAGAAGTGCAGTGACCCTTTATTGGCCTCAGTTACAAGGAAAGTCATAGGAGTAGTCACATGATGCAGTGTGGTGTGGCGTACCATGCAGTAACGGAAGAGCAGAAATCAGGAGCAAGTTAAAGGTCCATTTTACCTTTGGGAGCAGTGATTTTAAAAATATTCAAGATATCACCTTAGATGCGTATGTGTAGATCTGTTGTATCACAAAACATATCCTACCATATAAAATTTTTGCAATTAAGGCCTAAAATATAAGGAGATATCAGTACTTATCTCAATAAAATATAACTGTAGACAGTTTAGTGTGGAAACATTCTTATTCTAACTACTGTTCACAATTTGTGTGTTTAACAATACTTAACATTGATTATATAGATTCAAATTTTTACAGTGGTTGTTTCTATCCCTAACTCACATTTTAGAACTATTTTAAAGTACTAAAGCTGGGTTTTTGTTTCATCTGCAAATGGTATATTATGCCTTTAATCTCTTTGTCTTTGTATTCAAAGCATAATTCCGGATTTGTTCGATGTTGTGGCTGAAATTTTGATGAATGTAGCTTTACCTCCACAAGGTCCATCTTCGCATAATATTATTCTCTTTTGTTTATTCATGAAGCTACAAACCAAAGGAGAAACAGCTCAATAAAATACCCCAAGTGGGCAAACGATCATAACAAAACAAACTGACCTCTTACGCAAGAAGGTCAATCCGGTCGTAAACTCGCAAGGCTGGGGCCATTTGAAGACCGATGATCTGCACCGCTTTGATTGACACATTCATGACACTATACCATTGGTCTTTGTACAGCTGTTCACGAAAGAGATACAAAATCTACAACTTACGGCTAGATCGCATTGTTTACCATAAAGCTACACTATTCGCATGCGATAGCCAGTGAGATTCCCTTCAACTTGATACCAAAAACATCTCGAATCGACCTCAACTATAAGTTGCTGCTTGGATCATTGATTCTTTGTATTCTTATTATAACTTTAATGAGATATCAGTCATATTTCCGGTTATGTCCTGATGATGTGACATATTTGAGATGAAAATACAGTTTGACCTCGATTATCCGGCCTCCTTTTTATCCGGAAATCTCTACTATCCGGACGCGTTCATGCAGTGAAGGACTTTTATTTTAATCCAAAATTGTGAAAAAACAGTGACTTTACAGTTTTGAAACATCTTTTCATGGATCTATTTCACTAATTTCATAAGATGTGCATGATAGGTTTCTCAATATCTAATGAGGTAAAACATGTATGATTTTCACATAAAGATATACTTTATTTTTGTGAAGAAGGGACTACAATTTTGCGCAGGCTAGCATAGATTACACCACCGTTGCGGGATACAGTACCTAATAGCTGCCAGTGTACTGGGACAGCAGCTTGGACAGCAGCTACAGTGTATATACATTAACATTGTGTCTCCCATATCCGGCTAATTCGCTAAATCCGGATGAGCACCGATCCTGACATGGCCGGATAATCGAGGTCAAACTGTACAAGTCATTTCCTTTCGTTTGGTATATGACTTGGCCGCGTGCAATGGTGTGCATTTTCTGCAGAACCCGAAGAAAGTGCCAGGTTTCTAGAAAAGTATCTTTCACGATTTCAGAGAGGTTCGCTTGCAGATTGATTTTTCTCATGAAGCTACAAAAAATGTGTCAAATTTGTGAAATTTTGTTGTTAAAAATTAGCTGTTTTGTACATATTTGCTTGCAAGATGAAGCGGAGTCATACCGTGCTAGTCCCCCAGCTCATCAGCATAGCTTGCTTACTGTGACCGTAGCATAGTTTGCCATGTGATGTGCTTTGCGCTACCAAGCCTAACTCAATGCTCAATCTAATCGGCATAAGAAATTTCGTCAATTGTGTTTTTAATTTTATTCATGCCTGCATATGCCTCTAGTGTGTAAATCAGCTAAACTTTGTCATCCATGTTTGGAAAATAAGCTTGTATTCGCTTCCCTCCAAGCTGGAGTTTGGCCGGGTTGCCTGCTGCTAACGCAGGACACATCTGACAGGGCTGCGGGGCACGCCCCGGTGCTATACGGTGCGGCTGCTGCTGATACTCTGTCAGAGTCATACACAAATTTTTAAAAATAAATTCTATAATGACCAGACTTTGATTCAATTGTAATATGATAACAACTTAATCCCTTCGCATCATGAAGCTTTGTTGCTTCATGTTCGCATCATGACATTTAATATAAAAAACGTCAGTGTCAATTAATATCAGAGTCTAATCTCTAATAATAATACATGCATCTATCAACATAATCAAACTCTTAATTTTCGTTATTCATATGTTGCCCTAGTCTAGAAAACTAGTCTGTAACAAAATTATACGGTTGGCCGTTTTGGCTCAATTTCATATTAAAAAAGTATCCATAACATAACATGAGGATTTTCTTCAGGTACATATCTCTTATTCATGAATATTCTCACCATTTCAGTAAATTTAGCCTAATTTGAACAAAAAAAAAAAAATTGATTATACAAAATGAAATTGAATATAGCATAGGCTCAATAACTACCCCCCCCCCAAAAAAAAAAAAAAAAAAAAGAACAAAAAAATGAACCAGACTTTCGGGATCGTGAGCGATGGGTACCGGCTCGTGGCCGCCGAAACTGGTGCTCGCGTCCGCTGCTCCGTGACCGGTATCCCCATGCCCCTAGCGGATACTTTCTCGATGATAATACTCAATAGCCGATTGGGCAGTTTGATCCATTACAAACCACAAGGAACCCCACAATAACAGAAACCATTGCATATCCCAATCTCTGACTCTTGTGGTTCAAACTTCAAATGGTCGCTTTCCGCCATAGAATTCTCAATTTTCTCGAGATTGAGCTGAACATTAACAAGGGAAATTAAAAGTCGCGATCGTAAACAAAACAGCTAAGCTAGCTCAATCTGCACAATAATGCGCATGTGCAACAGTAGCACCACCAGCAGAATATTACCCACGATGCACCGCGCCTGTCACTCGGCGAACTGAATTTACGAGCGCCCTCTGCTGAGACGGAGTAATCCACAAGATCAGTATGAAGAGGCCGGGTAGAGCATCCTATACAAAGGGTTTTATTGAGCTGATTCTCCTTTGGTTTGTAGCTTCATGGTTTATTGGTACTTTGCTTCCCTTTGCTTTCTAGGAAGGGGCCAGGGAAAGCTAAAGCTCACAAACTTGTTTATTTCCAATCCATCACCTTTCCACAAACTCGTCAATTTCCCTATCTTAGAGTCAATCTTTTTTTTTTCAACTCTTTACTTTGGATTGTGCTGTAAATCATCTTTTAAACACAGTTGTTTTTACCACACAAACAAAATTGGGCCATTTGAGAATGCTGTGTATGCCTTATTCCAAGAAAACAATTTGAAATGTTAGAGAAAAATTGCATTTGGCCTCAGCTTGGAAGAAAGTCCTAGAGGATCACAGCCCTAGGTCAAATTAATCAACGGCCATCCACAGTTACAGCTGTCAAAGCCTCCTTAATTGGTGATGCTGCCCCCTTGAGAAATTATATTCCCAATTTGGCCATAAATGCCCCTCTCTTTTGGGGGTTCTTTAGTCTGCCGCAATTTTTCGTTTTCAGGCCGATGTGCCCGTGCGGTCAAAGGTGTGCTCGATAAATGTTATGGGTAATTTTTCTTTTAGAAAGAGGCCATCATGCCCCTCTCTTTTGGGGGCAAAAATTTAAAAAATTCATAACTTTTTCGATTGTGATGTGACAGGTCGAAGGTGAACTTGTCCTTTAAGGCCGTAAAAGTAGGAGTAGGAGAAGAAACTGCCTGCCCGTTTTCAGCTTGTGGTAAGCTACCTGCAGGTGAATAGTGCATTCTCCATGTGCTGAGTATAGTAAGAATTCAGAAAAAATAACTAATAAAATGTGCAGTTATATTAGAAGATGTTTGACTCAGTGTGAACACCATCTTGACAAAGAAAAGAAAAGAAAAGAAAGAAGAAAAATCCCAAAATGGCAAGGTGCCAGATTTGGGGAGGGTGGAGGGGGTAGAGCAGAGACCAGAACCCTCATATTCCTGGAGGTCATAAACACTCTGGGGCCCCTGGGGAATGAACAGGGAAAGACCGCATTTCCAAGCTCGCTCAAGTTGAAGACCCCAACTAAGACCACTGGCAGGATTTTAAACATTATGATTCTATATATTTCTTACATTTAATTGGCCTCAAATAAGGTTATTTCTCCTCTTTTCTTTATTTCTTTTCTGAATTATCTTCCACTGCCATATACAAAATGAAGGAAACAATGTCAAACTAAGAATGACCTATTTTCCTGCATTAACTATCTCTCCTCCATTCTATATCAATTCTTTTTCTGAATCCCCCCCCCCCCATCAGTGACTGTTCCATTAAAAAAAAAAAGGAAACATATTACTATTCGTTAGTCCAAAATTTTCTCATTCCATAGGTTGTTTAATCAAAAAATGAAAGAAAAAAATGTTTTATCACAATTGTGGTACCAAAGTGCCTTACATTGCACTTCTTGTCAATTTGTTAATAACAAATAGCCTTGGTGCTCTTTTGACCAGAATTAGCAGCCCTTTAAAAGTGGCCTTAATGACCTTTTGAATGGCTGTTGTGCCTCTGAAGTTTTGGGGTATCCAAGACCACTTTGTCCTCAGCTAAAAGTGTCCTTAAAAAAAGGCCCTGACCTTCAAAAATCTTATATCGAGCCTTGGGATCAGTCGTTGTAGTCTGGTGTATCAATGGCTGTATTTATCATCTTTCCAACATTTGAAACATGTTTCAATACCCACTATCAACACTTGCAAAGGTCTTTTGGATAGCGTTTCTCAAGTTGTTGCATTCATCAATGCTAATTATTGTGGGTTATTCAAAGAGGAAGGCCTTGTCATTGTGCAGGTCCATTGCTCTGTTTGACCTGAGGAGCCGATCGTGTCTTTTGCGTGGGTACAGGTCTTCATTATAAAGAAGTTTCAAAATGGCTTTGCATTTATCATCTGCACATATATGTGTTTCTTGCTCCAACACATTTGAGATCTATCACACTTTTTGGCATTTCAGAAAGGCATTTCTAACCCCACAATAAGAAATAGGTGTGCACTTATAATCTGCCCAAATCTCCCTGCAAGTCGTTTGAAAACCTGAATTCTATGAGGAAAGTCAAGAAATCATGGCAAGTATGTTTCTGTGTGTTTGCCTGAATGATGACCAGAATGAGATACCGGTACCACTTTTTTTTGTATGACATGGTGGCAAAACTCTTTTTAAATCTGTTTATATCTGGACTGAGTGAATGTCCGGCCTCATGAGGCAATATATCAAGTAGAGAAGAAACAACCATCAACAGTATGACAAGGAATTATCAATTACAGCCTCTTACGATAAATCAACTGGTCTGATTACAGGGTGTCAGCCCTTAGACCCTGCATCACAAAACCAACAAAAAGTCACCAGACACAGATTTACAGTTAACGGGACTGTACAGTACTGGTTGAGGTGGGGGACTCATGTTTTGAACATTCCTAAGTGAGATAATGAGAAACCTCTTATGAAATATGAAAGGCACATAATTTAAAGAAGGATTCAACGTTTATTTGATGAAAATTGGTTTTCAAATGGCTGAGATATCCAAAAAAGTGATAAAAGGCGACAGGCTACAACTTTATTTATAGGATCTCTTTGTTTCACCTTGTTTTTGGATATCTCAGCCATTTCAAAACCGATTTTCATCAAATAAACTTTTGATACCCCTTAGAATGACATTCTCTTTGACATCTCATAGAGTGGTTTCTGAATATCTCGCAAAACGCTAAAAGCTAGATCCTCGCCTTGACCAGAACTGTACACACCCTTTAAGAACTAATTCTGAAAGAGCAGATTTTAAGTCAATTCAAAAGGATTCTCATAACCTATCTAAATATTGGAAAGAAAGCACACACTCCGGAAAATTGTGAACTGAGGAAAGAGGCTCTGAAGTACCTGGGGCCCGTTGCATAAAAGTTACAATTATGGTAACTTTGCCATCCAATGGTAACTTCCATGGAATTCTTGATTTTGATTGGCTGGTGAGTATTGTTGCCATGCTAGTTACCACTGGATGGCAAAGTTACCATAATTGTAACTTTTATGCAACAGACCCCAGGTCTATTCAAGCGCTTAGTAAAGCTTTTTACCAAGCAGCGCTAGCTGTGCGATGAATGGGACAAAAAACAAAAGAAGACATTATCAGATTAAGCTGAAATTAAGCATGCTCTATTAACACATTCTGTGTGATTGATGCTGACTTTCAAAACGGTAGCACTATCCTCCTAAAGTTATTACAGTTGAAAATGAAGAGTGTGTACAGGGTTTAAAAAAATGAAAGGGGGACTCACATAATCACACTATTCCACACAAAAAATGTTCATGGAAAAACTGCTAAAGACACAATTTCCTGTTATTTTTTTAATTCAAAACTTCAGCATAATGTAGAAGAAGACTTGCTCTTTCATAAAATATGAAAAACCTAAGATTGGCTAGGTTGACCCATTTCACCTCTTTTGAGTCCTCACACAAAATCAGTGCTTGCGACTTTTTGTTGGTTTTGTGATGCATCGTCACATTCTAAACATGAGCAGTGTCTGTGTTCCCTAAGGACTCACACAAAAAAACATTAGTCCTTTTTATCACAATTTTTTACCAGCCAAATTCATCCATTTCAGACAAGATTCTATGTAAAGCAGGCAGACAAAGGATGACTACTGTTGGCATTGGTGGAACACAATGTCCAATATCATGGAAAGAAAGAAATTGATCGTTGTTTTACAATGATGATTTGTCAAACACAAAACGGGACCAAATAGAAATCAAATTCATAACTTTCTTATTTCAAGTCAAACTTAATGACATTTATACCATTTTGTTCATCTGATTTTACTCCACTGAAGTCAATGTTAACGTATTGTGCATGACTCTGTGTGATAAAAACACCAAAAACACAACACACATGCTTCTGGTTGCATGCAGATTCTGGGAAGAAATAAGAAAAGAAAAGAAAATTAACCCGTTGAGGACGGTTTGATTTTGCTACACAACACGCATTTCCCATAGATGCTTGCCCGAGTCTACTCGGTACTCATCCTAAACAGGTTAAAATGACATTATTACTTTTTTAACTCAGTATGAGTTAATTTTTCTTATCCATCAAAAAAAACTGATAGAAAGTGCATCCTCTTGAAAAGTGTTTACTGTGAAAAGAGACTTTGAAGTCTAGAGTCTATTCAAGTACCTAATCTGATCTAAGCAGTGCTCTGGGCAATAGCTGGGACAAAAAAAAAAGAGAAAGATATAAAACTTAATAACAATTGCTATGAAGAGACTATTAGATTAATCTAAAATGTTATAAGATTATCAAGTCCATTCTATCCATGATTATTGGCATTTTGGTAATAACTTTCAATGCAATTGAATTATTCTTTCTTGAAATTTATCAGAATCAAGAGTGAAGAGTGTGTGAAGAGTTTTTATGAAATGATCTGAATATAAAACCAATGGCAAAAAAAAAAAAATCTAATACATTGCTTGGAACTTTGACGAAATATGGGGTGAAGTTATCTCTCATTAAAGTGTTCTAAAAGATGGCAAATTACAAAAAAAAAAAAAAAAAATTACAAAAAAAAAAATGAAGCCTTTTACTATAGAAATGCCCATTTACAGTCAAGTTTTCAGGGAACCTTTTTCAGATCTGGAGATACTTAGCAGCTCTGGTACATGAATATATTATGAAACAAGAGACCCGCGGGTCTAGCGCTCACCTGAGTATCGCAAGTTCACCTTTCATGCAGTCACTAATCTAAATTAAAATTTGACCAGGCATTCTCAAGTAGAAGATGAAAATGTACAATAAGGGCCCAATTTTTTTAAGATTCCTTAATTTGGGGGGATTGGGGCCCCCTGGGGCCCTCTGGGTGGGGCATGGTGCCCATTTTGATAAATTGAGATCCTGACCCCCTAGGGATGCTACCTGCCAAGTTTGACAAAAATCCATCATGAGGTTTTCAGGAAGAAGATGAAAATGTACAATTCAGGCCCCCATTTGGACCCTTCCAACCACCCCCCCCCCCCCTACCCAAGAGGGGCACCCCTGGATCTCCTATGAACAAACTTGAAACTACAGTCATTAATGTACTCACTCATGATATTATCTCAGCTCTATAACTTCTGATTCTAGAGATTTATAAAGATTCCTTCATTTGGGGGGTTTGGGACCCCTGGGGGCCCCCTGGGTTGGGCATGGTGCCCATTTTAACAAATTGAGATCCTAACCCCCTAGGGATGCTACCTGCCAAGTTTGGTGAAAATGGGTCATGGGGTTTTCAAGAAGAAGATAAAAATGTACAATTTAGGCCCCATTAGGACCCCTCCTCACCCCCTCCCCTGGGTCCCAAGGGGGGCACCCCTGATTCTGCCATGAACAAACTTGAAACTACAGTCATCAATGTACTAACTCATAGTATTAACTTAGCTCTATCACTTCTGGTTCTAGAGAAGAAGATTTTGCGGATTCCTTAATTTTGGGGGGTTTGGGCCCCTTGGGGGCCCCCTAGGTGGGGCATGGTGCCCATTTTAACAAATTGAGTTCCTAACCCCCTAGGGATGCTACCTGCCAAGTTTGGTGAAAATGGGTCATGGGGTTCTCAAGAAGAAGATGAAAATGTACAATTTAGGCCCCATTAGAACCCTTCCCCACCCCCCTCCCCTGGGTCCCAAGGGGGGCACCCCTGATTCTGCCATGAACAAACTTGAAACTACAGTCATCAATGTACTAACTCATAGTATTAACTTAGCTCTATCACTTCTGGTTCTAGAGAAGAAGATTTTTACAGATTCCTTAATTTTGGGGGGTTTGGGCCCCCCTGGGGGCCCCCTGGGTGGGGCATGGTGCCCATTTTAACAAATTGAGTTCCTAACCCCCTAGGGATGCTACCTGCCAAGTTTGATGAAAATCGGTCTTGGGGTTTTCAAGAAGAAGATGAAAATGTAAAAAGTTTACGCACGACGCACGACGGACGACGGACGACGGACGACGGACGACGGACGACGCACGACGGACGCCGGACGAAGGGCGATCGCAATAGCTCACTTGAGCCTTTGGCTCAGGTGAGCTAAAAAGCTTACATTACTCCATTGTTAGGGTGTTTGCCACTTTAACTCGGCTTTCTTTATTAAAAGTAATTCAGTGCAGAGAAAGTGGGGAGCAGTGGAAGTAGAGAAACAATAGTTATGGAAGCACAAGTCACAAAATGCAATAGAATATCAAAATATTGGTTGCTCAATTACTAAACACTGCAAGGGTAGCCACAAATATGTCAAAACAAGGAAAACAAACAAACAAACAAACAAGCTGTTGGCCCACATCATACGAATTGAGAAAAGCACAATTAAAGGCAGCCGATCGCCATCCCTAATGGTACGTAAACTCCGAACGACCAAAGTTTGTGCATGCAATTGCACAATGCCAGACTCGGTGCTATATCCATAAACGTGTGAAACAATGCTGCCACTGAGACACGTGTGTGTGTGCGTGTGTGTGTACGCATCATACACAAACATTGTCACCGCGAGCTGTGGTGATTGGAGGAGAGAGGCCAGAAGACAGTTGCGTTCGTCTCCGTGCCGCACAAACCACTCGTCACGACTGAGTGTCTTTAAGCACAATTTCTCAGAAATGTTTGTATTCTACACCAGATACATCAATTTTCAAAAATCCCAGAGTTAAAGGAACTTATATTGTTTCACTTTGTCAATGGTAGAAAAAATGAAACAAGTACATGGATCATTTGTTTGCTTTGTCATTTTGGTTTTTTTTTTTTTTTTTTTTTATTGGTTGGGAGACTCTCCTGTTGATTGAAAAGACAGCTGTTCCTGTACTGAGCATTCTTCCTTTTTCCTCATCATGTATAGGCCTACAATTCATATCATTTTACCTACTCTGGTTGCAAACTAGTTAAGCATTTCCTTCTTTTCAAAAGGTAATAAATGCTAAAATCAGAGGGGGAAAATCCCTTTTTTTTATATTTTAAAACCAAGTCTATTGGAGGGAGTAGGCCTATACTGTACATTTCACCACCCCACCCCCCCCCCCCAAAAAAAAAAAATGGTATCAATAATTTACTGACAGTGCAATATGCTAACTTCTGCAAAATAGAGCTACACATCATTAAAGAAGAGATCATAATGCAAGCTGACCTCATGTTTTTTCCTGGTTCTTTATTTGCCCCCTTTTTTTCTCAAATATACCCAGCTAAGTGGAAAGCATAGAACACAATCCAGTTACACAGTTTGAACTTGTTGTAGTTTATGAAGCATGATATTCTTGAATGGTGGATCGTGTATTATATAGGCCTATTGAATTAACACGTTCCTAACAGGAACCTAGTGTATTAAAGGTATAGCACAGTACTGGTGGAGATGAGAATTGGACTTTTAATTTTTTTCATGATACCAAGACAAGGCAAAGTAGAAATTATGCGGTGCGTAATATATGTCCCCGCCGGAAGTAGCATTTTGTAGCAAAATGTACAACACAGGTCAAAAATCAGGGTCAAAGGTCAAAGAAGTCAAAGGTCAAAATTCTGTGCAGAAGTTTTGAAGCCCTCACCTAGTGCCATCACATAAAGCAAACGGAATCGAAATCGGGTTAGAAATGGCGAAGGAGTAGCATTTTGTAGCCAATGTACAATATATGTCAAAAATCAAGGACAAAGGTCAAAGAAGTCAAAGGTCAATATTCTGTGTAGAAGTTTTGAAACCCTCACCTAGTGCCATCACATTAAAGCAAACGGAAGTGAAATCGAGTTAGAAATGGCATAGGAGTAGCATTTTGTAGCAAAATGTACAATAGGTCAAAAATCAAGGTCAAAGGTCAAAGACGTCAAAGGTCAAAATTCTGTGTACAAGTTTCGAAGCCCTCACCTAGTAGTAGTGCCATCACATAAAGCAAACAGAATCGAAATCGGGTTAGAAATGGCGAAGGAGTAGCATTTTGTAGCAAAATGTACGATATAGGTAAAAAAATCAAGGTCAAAGGTCAAAGAAGTCAAAGGTCAAAGTTCTGTGTAAAAGTTCTGAAGCCCTCACCTAGTGCCATCACATAAAGCAAACGGAATCAAAATCGAGTTAGAAATGGCGAAGGAGTAGCATTTTGTAGCCAATATACAATACAGGTCAAAAATCAAGGTCAAAGGTCAAAGAAGTCAAAGGTCAAAATTCTGTGTAGAAGTTTTGAAGCCCTCACCTAGTGCCATCACATAAAGCAAACGGAATCGAAATCGGGTTAGAAATGGCGAAGGAGTAGCATTTTGAAGCAAACTGTACAATATAGGTCAAAGGTCAAGGTCAAAGGTCACATCTGAAATTCTGTGTTGAAGTTTCAAAGCTCCGATGTAGTGCTATCATACAAAGCAAACAGAATCAAAATTGGCTCATAAATGACAGAGAAGTAGCAAATTGAACATTTTGATCACACAAGGACGCATGTACACGGATGGACGGACACACACACGGACACACACACGTACGGAGCCCGTTTCATAGTCCCCTGCTCGAACTCGTTCGGCGGGGACAATTACCTCCGAAAAAATTGTACACTATTCAGCTATTGCTCATATCAATGTTAGTGTTATAAATCTGTCATACAGTTTTTGAACTGCAAAGGATCAAAAGTGGGAAATGTATTTTGTAACACCTAGTACATACAATTTGAAAATGAATAGAAATCAATTCTATTTGAAATTGTGTACAATCAAATGTTAATAACCCACCTGGCCAGAGTAATTTGGCACATATGACATTGAAAATACTGAATTATACTCTGCTTACAATTTAGATCCAATACATATGAAAAAAATAGAGTACCAATAACTCAGGGAATAATTTTCAACTTCATATTTGATTAGCAATTTCAACTGATAATATTTCAAGTGGTATCCTGTACACTTCTATGGAAGAAAATTGCCACACAAAAGTTTGTATAGCAGTGACGTAAAAATGCATAGCAAATTGCGATGCGATACCAGGAAAATTATTCCCTGGTAACTAATTGTATAGAAGTTAATTTCCTCCTCAAACACATGCTGCATCACTCCTTTTGGGTCGATGGATTTTAAAGGGATCGTACAGTTTTGGTTGAGACCTAATTTCAGGTTTCTAACATTTTTGGTGAGATAATGAGAAACCTCCTATGAAATATGAAAGAGCATGTAATTCTATGAGGAATTCAACGTTTATTTGATGAAAATTGGTTTTGAAATGGCTGAGATATCCAAAAAGGAGCTTTGTTTTACTTTGTTTTTGGATGTTTCAGTCATTCCAAACCCGATTTTCATCAAATAAACTTTGAATTCCTATTTAATTGGTATGCTCTGTACTATATCATAAGTGTTTTCTTTATATCTCGCAAAAAGTTAAAAGCCCAATTCTCATCTCCACCAATACTGTACCATCCCTTTAACATTTGTTTATGAAAATGTATGTCCACTGAGA